>NW_027469197.1:300000-412438 GCF_051020765.1 Lasioglossum baleicum | reverse complement strand
TATGCGTTATGCGTTATGCGTTATGCGTTATGCGTTATGCGATATGCGTTATGCGTTATGCGTTATGCGTTATGCGTTATGCGTTATGCGTTATGCGTTATGCGTTATGCGTTATGCGTTATGCGTTATGCGTTATGCGTTATGCGTTATGCGTTATGCGTTATGCGTTATGCGTTATGCGTTATGCGTTATGCGTTATGCGTTATGCGTTATGCGTTATGCGTTATGCGTTATGCGTTATGCGTTATGCGTTATGCGTTATGCGTTATGCGTTATGCGTTATGCGTTATGCGTTATGCGTTATGCGTTATGCGTTATGCGTTATGCGTTATGCGTTATGCGTTATGCGTTATGCGTTATGCGTTATGCGTTATGCGTTATGCGTTATGCGTTATGCGTTATGCGTTATGCGTTATGCGTTATGCGTTATGCGTTATGCGTTATGCGTTATGCGTTATGCGTTATGCGTTATGCGTTATGCGTTATGCGTTATGCGATATGTGTTATGCGTTATGCGTTATGCGTTATGCGTTATGCGTTGTGCGTTATGCATTATGCGTTATGCGTTATGAGTTTTGCGTTATGCGTTATGCGTTATGCGTTATGCGTTATGCGTTATGCGTTATGCGTTATGCGTTATGCGTTATGCGTTATGCGATATGCGTTATGCGTTATGCGTTATGCGTTATGCGTTATGCGTTATGCGTTATGCGTTATGCGTTATGCGTCATGCGTTATCCGTTATGCGTTATGCGTTATGCGTAATGCGTTATGCGTTAAGCGTTATGCGTTATGCGTTATGCGTTATGCGTTATGCGATATGCGTTATGCGTTATGCGTTATGCGTTATGCGTTATGCGATATGCGTTATGCGTTATGCGTTATGCGTTATGCGTTATGCGTTATGCGTTATGCGTTATGCGTTATGCGTTATGCGTTATGCGTTATGCGTTATGCGTTATGCGTTATGCGTTATGCGTTATGCGTTATGCGTTATGCGTTATGCGTTATGCGTTATGCGTTATGCGTTATGCGTTATGCGTTATGCGTTATGCGTTATGCGTTATGCGTTATGCGTTATGCGTTATGCGTTATGCGTTATGCGTTATGCGTTATGCGTTATGCGTTATGCGTTATGCGTTATGCGTTATGCGTTATGCGTTATGCGTTATGCGTTATGCGTTATGCGTTATGCGTTATGCGTTATGCGTTATGCGTTATGCGTTATGCCTTATGCGTTATGCGTTATGCGTTATGCGTTATGCGTTATGCGTTATGCGTTATGCGTTATGCGTTATGCGTTATGCGTTATGCGTTATGCGTTATGCGTTATGCGTTATGCGTTATGCGTTATGCGTTATGCGTTATGCGTTATGCGTTATGCGTTATGCGTTATGCGTTATGCGTTATGCGTTATGCGTTATGCGTTATGCGTCATGCGTTATCCGTTATGCGTTATGCGTTATGCGTAATGCGTTATGCGTTAAGCGTTATGCGTTAAGCGTTATGCGTTATGCGATATGCGTTATGCGTTATGCGTTATGCGTTATGCGTTATGCGTTATGCGTCATGCGTTATGCGTTATGCGTTATGCGTTATGCGTTATGCGTTATGCGTTATGCGTTATGCGTTATGCGTTATGCGTTATGCGTTATGCGTTATGCGTTATGAGTTATGCGTTATGCGTTATGCGTTATGCGTTATGCGTTATGCGTTATGCGTTATGCGTTATGCGTTATGCGTTATGCGTTATGCGTTATGCGTTATGCGTTATGCGTTATGCGTTATGCGTTATGCGTTATGCGTTATGCGTTATGCGTTATGCGTTATGCGTTATGCGTTATGCGTTATGCGTTATGCGTTATGCGTTATGCGTTATGCGTTATGCGTTATGCGTTATGCGTTATGCGTTATGCGTTATGCGTTATGCGTTATGCGTTATGCGTTATGCGTTATGCGTTATGCGTTATGCGTTATGCGTTAAGCGTTATGCGTTAAGCGTTATGCGTTAAGCGTTATGCGTTAAGCGTTATGCGTTATGCGTTATGCGTTATGCGTTATGCGTTATGCGTTATGCGTTATGCGTTATGCGTTATGCGTTATGCGTTATGCGTTATGCGTTATGCGTTATGCGTTATGCGTTATGCGTTATGCGTTATGCGTTATGCGTTATGCGTTATGCGTTATGCGTTATGCGTTATGCGTTATGCGTTATGCGTTATGCGTTATGCGTTATGCGTTATGCGTTATGCGTTATGCGTTATGCGTTATGCGTTATGCGTTATGCGTTATGCGATATGCGTTATGCGTTATGCGTTATGCGTTATGCGTTATGCGTTATGCGTTATGCGTTATGCGTTATGCGTTATGCGTTATGCGTTATGCGTTATGCGTTATGCGTTATGCGTTATGCGTTATGCGTTATGCGTTATGCGTTATGCGTTATGCGTTATGCGTTATGCGTTATGCGTTATGCGTTATGCGTTATGCGTTATGCGTTATGCGTTATGCGTTATGACTTTTTCATTGAACGTTATGCGTTATGCGTTATGCGTCATGCGTTATGCGTTATCCGTCATGCGTTATGACTTTTTCATTGAACGTTATGCGTTATGTGTTATGCGTTGTGCGTTGTGCGTTATGCGTTATGCGTTGTGCGTTGTGCGTTGTGCGTTATGCGTTATGCGTTATGCGTTATGCGTTATGCGTTATGCGTTATGCGTTATGCGATATGCGTTATGCGTTATGCGTTATGCGTTATGCGTTATGCGTTATGCGTTATGCGTTATGCGTTATGCGTTATGCGTTATGCGTTATGCGTTATGCGTTATGCGTTATGCGTTATGCGTTATGCGTTATGCGTTATGCGTTATGCGTTATGCGTTATGCGTTATGCGTTATGCGTTATGCGTTATGCGTTATGCGTTATGCGTTATGCGTTATGCGTTATGCGTCATGCGTTATCCGTTATGCGTTATGCGTTATGCGTAATGCGTTATGCGTTAAGCGTTATGCGTTAAGCGTTATGCGTTATGCGATATGCGTTATGCGTTATGCGTTATGCGTTATGCGTTATGCGTTATGCGTTATGCGTTATGCGTTATGACTTTTTCATTGAACGTTATGCGTTATGCGTTATGCGTCATGCGTTATGCGTTATCCGTCATGCGTTATGACTTTTTCATTGAACGTTATGCGTTATGTGTTATGCGTTGTGCGTTGTGCGTTATGCGTTATGCGTTGTGCGTTGTGCGTTGTGCGTTATGCGTTATGCGTTATGCGTTATGCGTTATGCGTTATGCGTTATGCGTTATGCGTTATGCGTTATGCGTTATGCGTTATGCGTATGCGTTATGCGTTATGCGTTATGCGTTATGCGTTATGCGTTATGCGTTATGCGTTATGCGTTATGCGTTATGCGTTATGCGTTATGCGTTATGCGTTATGCGTTATGCGTTATGCGTTATGCGTTATGCGTTATGCGTTATGCGTTATGCGTTATGCGTTATCCGTTATGCGTTATGCGCGATGCGTTATGCGTTATGCGTTGTGCGTTATGCGATATGCGTTGTGCGTTATGCGTTATGCGTTATGCGTTATGCGTTGTGCGTTGTGCGTTATGCGTTATGCGTTATGCGTTATGCGTTATGCGTTATGCGTTATGCGTTATGCGTTATGCGTTATGCGTTATGCGTTATGCGTTATGCGTTATGCGTTATGCGTTATGCGTTATGCGTTATGCGTTATGCGTTATGCGTTATGCGTTATGCGTTATGCGTTATGCGTTATGCGTTATGCGTTATGCGTTATGCGTTATGCGTTATGCGTTATGCGTTATGCGTTATGCGTTATGCGTTATGCGTTATGCGTTATGCGTTATGCGTTATGCGTTATGCGTTATGCGTTATGCGTTATGCGTTATGCGTTATGCGTTATGCGTTATGCGTTATGCGTTATGCGTTATGCGTTATGCGTTATGCGTTATGCGTTATGCGTTATGCGTTATGCGTTATGCGTTATGCGTTATGCGTTATGCGTTATGCGTTATGCGTTATGCGTTATTCGTTATGCGTTAGGAGGTTATGCGTTAAGCGTTAAGCGTTATGCATTATGCGTTATGCGTTATGCGTTATGCGTTATGCGTTATGCGTTATGCGTTATGCGTTATGCGTAATGCGTTTTGCGGTAAGCGTTATGCGTTAAGCGTTATGCGTTATGCGATATGCGTTATGCGTTATGCGTTATGCGTTATGCGTTATGCGTTATGCGTTATGCGTTATGCGATATGCGTTATGCGTTATGCGTTATGCGTTATGCGTTATGCGTTATGCGTTATGCGTTATGCGTTATGCGTTATGCGTTATGCGTTATGCGTTATGCGTTATGCGTTATGCGTTATGCGTTATGCGTTATGCGTTATGCGTTATGCGTTATGCGTTATGCGTTATGCGTTATGCGTTATGCGTTATGCGTTATGCGTTATGCGGTTTGCGTTATGCGTTATGCGTTATGCGTTATGCGTTATGCGTTATGCGTTATGCGTTATGCGTTATGCAATATGCGTTATGCGTTATGCGTTATGCGTTATGCGTTATGCGTTATGCGTTATGCGTTATGCGTTATGCGTTATGCGTTATGCGTTATGCGTTATGCGTTATGCGTTATGCGTTATGCGTTATGCGTTATGCGTTATGCGTTATGCGTTATGCGTTATGCGTTATGCGTTATGCGTTATGCGTTATGCGTTATGCGTTATGCGTTATGCGTTATGCGTTATGCGTTATGCGTTATGCGTTATGCGTTATGCGTTATGCGTTATGCGTTATGCGTTATGCGTTATGCGGTTTGCGTTATGCGTTATGCGTTATGCGTTATGCGTTATGCGTTATGCGTTATGCGTTATGCGTTATGCGTTATGCGTTATGCGTTATGCGTTATGCGTTATGCGTTATGCGTTATGCGTTATGCGTTATGCGTTATGCGTTATGCGTTATGCGTTATGCGTTATGCGTTATGCGTTATGCGTTATGCGTTATGCGTTATGCGTTATGCGTTATGCGTTATGCGTTATGCGTTATGCGTTATGCGTTATGCGTTATGCGTTATGCGTTATGCGTTATGCGTTATGCGTTATGCGTTATGCGTTATGCGTTATGCGTTATTCGTTATGCGTTAGGAGGTTATGCGTTAAGCGTTAAGCGTTATGCATTATGCGTTATGCGTTATGCGTTATGCGTTATGCGTTATGCGTTATGCGTAATGCGTTTGCGTTAAGCGTTATGCGTTAAGCGTTATGCGTTATGCGATATGCGTTATGCGTTATGCGTTATGCGTTATGCGTTATGCGTTATGCGTTATGCGTTATGCGTTATGCGTTATGCGTTATGCGTTATGCGTTATGCGTTATGCGTTATGCGTTATGCGTTATGCGTTATGCGTTATGCGTTATGCGTTATGCGTTATGCGTTATGCGTTATGCGTTATGCGTTATGCGTTATGCGTTATGCGTTATGCGTTATGCGTCATGCGTTATCCGTTATGCGTTATGCGTTATGCGTAATGCGTTATGCGTTAAGCGTTATGCGTTAAGCGTTATGCGTTATGCGATATGCGTTATGCGTTATGCGTTATGCGTTATGCGTTATGCGTTATGCGTTATGCGTTATGCGTTATGCGTTATGCGTTATGCGTTATGCGTTATGCGTTATGCGTTATGCGTTATGCGTTATGCGTTATGCGTTATGCGTTATGCGTTATGCGTTATGCGTTATGCGTTATGCGATATGCGTTATGCGTTATGCGTTATGCGTTATGCGTTATGCGTTATGCGTTATGCGTTGTGCGTTATGCGTTATGCGTTATGCGTTATGCGTTATGCGTTATGCGTTATGCGTTATGCGTTATGCGTTATGCGTTATGCGTTATGCGTTATGCGTTATGCGTTATGCGTTATGCGTTATGCGTTATGCGATATGCGTTATGCATTATGCGTTATGCGTTATGCGTTATGCGTTATGCGTTATGCGTTATGCGTTATGCGTTATGCGTTATGCGTTATGCGTTATGCGTTATGCGTCATGCGTTATCCGTTATGCGTTATGCGTTATGCGTAATGCGTTATGCGTTAAGCGTTATGCGTTAAGCGTTATGCGTTATGCGATATGCGTTATGCGTTATGCGTTATGCGTTATGCGTTATGCGTTATGCGTTATGCGTTATGCGATATGCGTTATGCGTTATGCGTTATGCGTTATGCGTTGTGCGTTATGCGTTATGCGTTATGCGTTATGCGTTATGCGTTATGCGTTATGCGTTATGCGTTATGCGTTATGCGTTATGCGTTATGCGTTATGCGTTATGCGTTATGCGTTATGCGTTATGCGTTATGCGTCATGCGTTATGCGTTATGCGTTATGCGTTATGCGTTATGCGTTATGCGTTATGCGTTATGCGTCATGCGTTATGCGTTATGCGTTATGCGTTATGCGTTATGCGTTATGCGTTATGCGTTATGCGTTATGCGTTATGCGTTATGCGTTATGCGTTATGCGTTATGCGTTATGCGTTATGCGTTATGCGTTATGCGTTATGCGTTATGCGTTATGCGTTATGCGTTATGCGTTATGCGTTATGCGTTATGCGTTATGCGTTATGCGTTATGCGTTATGCGTTATGCGTTATGCGTTATGCGTTATGCGTTATGCGTTATGCGTTATGCGTTATGCGTTATGCGTTATGCGTTATGCGTTATGCGTTATGCGTTATGCGTTATGCGTTATGCGTTATGCGTTATGCGTTATGCGTTATGCGATATGCGTTATGCGTTATGCGTTATGCGTTATGCGTTATGCGTTATGCGTTATGCGTTATGCGTTATGCGTTATGCGTTATGCGTTATGCGTTATGCGTTATGCGTTATGCGTTATGCGTTATGCGTTATGCGTTATGCGTTATGCGATATGCGTTATGCGTTATGCGTTATGCGTTATGCGTTATGCGTTATGCGTTATGCGTTATGCGTTATGCGTTATGCGTTATGCGTTATGCGTTATGCGTTATGCGTTATGCGTTATGCGTTATGCGTTATGCGTTATGCGTTATGCGTTATGCGTTATGCGTTATGCGTTATGCGTTATGCGTTATGCGTTATGCGTTATGCGTTATGCGTTATGCGTTATGCGTTATGCGTTATGCGTTATGACTTTTTCATTGAACGTTATGCGTTATGCGTTATGCGTCATGCGTTATGCGTTATCCGTCATGCGTTATGACTTTTTCATTGAACGTTATGCGTTATGTGTTATGCGTTGTGCGTTGTGCGTTATGCGTTATGCGTTGTGCGTTGTGCGTTGTGCGTTATGCGTTATGCGTTATGCGTTATGCGTTATGCGTTATGCGTTATGCGTTATGCGATATGCGTTATGCGTTATGCGTTATGCGTTATGCGTTATGCGTTATGCGTTATGCGTTATGCGTTATGCGTTATGCGTTATGCGTTATGCGTTATGCGTTATGCGTTATGCGTTATGCGTTATGCGTTATGCGTTATGCGTTATGCGTTATGCGTTATGCGTTATGCGTTATGCGTTATGCGTTATGCGTTATGCGTTATGCGTTATGCGTCATGCGTTATCCGTTATGCGTTATGCGTTATGCGTAATGCGTTATGCGTTAAGCGTTATGCGTTAAGCGTTATGCGTTATGCGATATGCGTTATGCGTTATGCGTTATGCGTTATGCGTTATGCGTTATGCGTTATGCGTTATGACTTTTTCATTGAACGTTATGCGTTATGCGTTATGCGTCATGCGTTATGCGTTATCCGTCATGCGTTATGACTTTTTCATTGAACGTTATGCGTTATGTGTTATGCGTTGTGCGTTGTGCGTTATGCGTTATGCGTTGTGCGTTGTGCGTTGTGCGTTATGCGTTATGCGTTATGCGTTATGCGTTATGCGTTATGCGTTATGCGTTATGCGTTATGCGTTATGCGTTATGCGTTATGCGTATGCGTTATGCGTTATGCGTTATGCGTTATGCGTTATGCGTTATGCGTTATGCGTTATGCGTTATGCGTTATGCGTTATGCGTTATGCGTTATGCGTTATGCGTTATGCGTTATGCGTTATGCGTTATGCGTTATGCGTTATGCGTTATGCGTTATGCGTTATGCGTTATGCGTTATCCGTTATGCGTTATGCGCGATGCGTTATGCGTTATGCGTTGTGCGTTATGCGATATGCGTTGTGCGTTATGCGTTATGCGTTATGCGTTATGCGTTGTGCGTTGTGCGTTATGCGTTATGCGTTATGCGTTATGCGTTATGCGTTATGCGTTATGCGTTATGCGTTATGCGTTATGCGTTATGCGTTATGCGTTATGCGTTATGCGTTATGCGTTATGCGTTATGCGTTATGCGTTATGCGTTATGCGTTATGCGTTATGCGTTATGCGTTATGCGTTATGCGTTATGCGTTATGCGTTATGCGTTATGCGTTATGCGTTATGCGTTATGCGTTATGCGTTATGCGTTATGCGTTATGCGTTATGCGTTATGCGTTATGCGTTATGCGTTATGCGTTATGCGTTATGCGTTATGCGTTATGCGTTATGCGTTATGCGTTATGCGTTATGCGTTATGCGTTATGCGTTATGCGTTATGCGTTATGCGTTATGCGTTATGCGTTATGCGTTATGCGTTATGCGTTATGCGTTATGCGTTATGCGTTATGCGTTATGCGTTATTCGTTATGCGTTAGGAGGTTATGCGTTAAGCGTTAAGCGTTATGCATTATGCGTTATGCGTTATGCGTTATGCGTTATGCGTTATGCGTTATGCGTTATGCGTTATGCGTAATGCGTTTTGCGGTAAGCGTTATGCGTTAAGCGTTATGCGTTATGCGATATGCGTTATGCGTTATGCGTTATGCGTTATGCGTTATGCGTTATGCGTTATGCGTTATGCGATATGCGTTATGCGTTATGCGTTATGCGTTATGCGTTATGCGTTATGCGTTATGCGTTATGCGTTATGCGTTATGCGTTATGCGTTATGCGTTATGCGTTATGCGTTATGCGTTATGCGTTATGCGTTATGCGTTATGCGTTATGCGTTATGCGTTATGCGTTATGCGTTATGCGTTATGCGTTATGCGGTTTGCGTTATGCGTTATGCGTTATGCGTTATGCGTTATGCGTTATGCGTTATGCGTTATGCGTTATGCAATATGCGTTATGCGTTATGCGTTATGCGTTATGCGTTATGCGTTATGCGTTATGCGTTATGCGTTATGCGTTATGCGTTATGCGTTATGCGTTATGCGTTATGCGTTATGCGTTATGCGTTATGCGTTATGCGTTATGCGTTATGCGTTATGCGTTATGCGTTATGCGTTATGCGTTATGCGTTATGCGTTATGCGTTATGCGTTATGCGTTATGCGTTATGCGTTATGCGTTATGCGTTATGCGTTATGCGTTATGCGTTATGCGTTATGCGTTATGCGTTATGCGTTATGCGTTATGCGTTATGCGTTATGCGTTATGCGTTATGCGTTATGCGTTATGCGTTATGCGTTATGCGTTATGCGTTATGCGTTATGCGTTATGCGTTATGCGTTATGCGTTATGCGTTATGCGTTATGCGTTATGCGTTATGCGTTATGCGTTATGCGTTATGCGTTATGCGTTATTCGTTATGCGTTAGGAGGTTATGCGTTAAGCGTTAAGCGTTATGCATTATGCGTTATGCGTTATGCGTTATGCGTTATGCGTTATGCGTTATGCGTTATGCGTTATGCGTAATGCGTTTTGCGGTAAGCGTTATGCGTTAAGCGTTATGCGTTATGCGATATGCGTTATGCGTTATGCGTTATGCGTTATGCGTTATGCGTTATGCGTTATGCGTTATGCGATATGCGTTATGCGTTATGCGTTATGCGTTATGCGTTATGCGTTATGCGTTATGCGTTATGCGTTATGCGTTATGCGTTATGCGTTATGCGTTATGCGTTATGCGTTATGCGTTATGCGTTATGCGTTATGCGTTATGCGTTATGCGTTATGCGTTATGCGTTATGCGTTATGCGTTATGCGTTATGCGTTATGCGTTATGCGTTATGCGTTATGCGTTATGCGTTATGCGTTATGCGTTATGCGTTATGCGTTATGCGTTATGCGTTATGCGTTATGCGTTATGCGTTATGCGTTATGCGTTATGCGTTATGCGTTATGCGTTATGCGTTATGCGTTATGCGTTATGCGTTATGCGTTATGCGTTATGCGTTATGCGTTATGCGTTATGCGTTATGCGTTATGCGTTATGCGTTATGCGTTATGCGTTATGCGTTATGCGTTATGCGTTATGCGTTATGCGTTATGCGTTATTCGTTATGCGTTAGGAGGTTATGCGTTAAGC
The DNA here is from genome assembly GCF_051020765.1 of Lasioglossum baleicum. Lineage (NCBI taxonomy): Eukaryota > Metazoa > Arthropoda > Insecta > Hymenoptera > Halictidae > Lasioglossum > Lasioglossum baleicum. The sequence goes on along the minus strand of NW_027469197.1, from coordinate 402,022 downwards.
GTTAAGCGTTATGCATTATGCGTTATGCGTTATGCGTTATGCGTTATGCGTTATGCGTTATGCGTAATGCGTTTTGCGGTAAGCGTTATGCGTTAAGCGTTATGCGTTATGCGATATGCGTTATGCGTTATGCGTTATGCGTTATGCGTTATGCGTTATGCGTTATGCGTTATGCGATATGCGTTATGCGTTATGCGTTATGCGTTATGCGTTATGCGTTATGCGTTATGCGTTATGCGTTATGCGTTATGCGTTATGCGTTATGCGTTATGCGTTATGCGTTATGCGTTATGCGTTATGCGTTATGCGTTATGCGTTATGCGTTATGCGTTATGCGTTATGCGTTATGCGTTATGCGTTATGCGTTATGCGTTATGCGGTTTGCGTTATGCGTTATGCGTTATGCGTTATGCGTTATGCGTTATGCGTTATGCGTTATGCGTTATGCGTTATGCGTTATGCGTTATGCGTTATGCGTTATGCGTTATGCGTTATGCGTTATGCGTTATGCGTTATGCGTTATGCGTTATGCGTTATGCGTTATGCGTTATGCGTTATGCGTTATGCGTTATGCGTTATGCGTTATGCGTTATGCGTTATGCGTTATGCGTTATGCGTTATGCGTTATGCGGTTTGCGTTATGCGTTATGCGTTATGCGTTATGCGTTATGCGTTATGCGTTATGCGTTATGCGTTATGCGTTATGCGTTATGCGTTATGCGTTATGCGTTATGCGTTATGCGTTATGCGTTATGCGTTATGCGTTATGCGTTATGCGTTATGCGTTATGCGTTATGCGTTATGCGTTATGCGTTATGCGTTATGCGTTATGCGTTATGCGTTATGCGTTATGCGTTATGCGTTATGCGTTATGCGTTATGCGTTATGCGTTATGCGTTATGCGTTATGCGTTATGCGTTATGCGTTATGCGTTATTCGTTATGCGTTAGGAGGTTATGCGTTAAGCGTTAAGCGTTATGCATTATGCGTTATGCGCTATGCGTTATGCGTTATGCGTTATGCGTTATGCGTAATGCGTTTGCGTTAAGCGTTATGCGTTAAGCGTTATGCGTTATGCGATATGCGTTATGCGTTATGCGTTATGCGTTATGCGTTATGCGTTATGCGTTATGCGTTATGCGTTATGCGTTATGCGTTATGCGTTATGCGTTATGCGTTATGCGTTATGCGTTATGCGTTATGCGTTATGCGTTATGCGTTATGCGTTATGCGTTATGCGTTATGCGTTATGCGTTATGCGTTATGCGTCATGCGTTATCCGTTATGCGTTATGCGTTATGCGTAATGCGTTATGCGTTAAGCGTTATGCGTTAAGCGTTATGCGTTATGCGATATGCGTTATGCGTTATGCGTTATGCGTTATGCGTTATGCGTTATGCGTTATGCGTTATGCGTTATGCGTTATGCGTTATGCGTTATGCGTTATGCGTTATGCGTTATGCGTTATGCGTTATGCGTTATGCGTTATGCGTTATGCGTTATGCGATATGCGTTATGCGTTATGCGTTATGCGTTATGCGTTATGCGTTATGCGTTATGCGTTGTGCGTTATGCGTTATGCGTTATGCGTTATGCGTTATGCGTTATGCGTTATGCGTTATGCGTTATGCGTTATGCGTTATGCGTTATGCGTTATGCGTTATGCGTTATGCGTTATGCGTTATGCGTTATGCGTTATGCGTTATGCGTTATGCGATATGCGTTATGCATTATGCGTTATGCGTTATGCGTTATGCGTTATGCGTTATGCGTTATGCGTTATGCGTTATGCGTTATGCGTTATGCGTTATGCGTCATGCGTTATCCGTTATGCGTTATGCGTTATGCGTAATGCGTTATGCGTTAAGCGTTATGCGTTAAGCGTTATGCGTTATGCGATATGCGTTATGCGTTATGCGTTATGCGTTATGCGTTATGCGTTATGCGTTATGCGTTATGCGATATGCGTTATGCGTTATGCGTTATGCGTTATGCGTTGTGCGTTATGCGTTATGCGTTATGCGTTATGCGTTATGCGTTATGCGTTATGCGTTATGCGTTATGCGTTATGCGTTATGCGTTATGCGTTATGCGTTATGCGTTATGCGTTATGCGTTATGCGTTATGCGTTATGCGTCATGCGTTATGCGTTATGCGTTATGCGTTATGCGTTATGCGTTATGCGTTATGCGTCATGCGTTATGCGTTATGCGTTATGCGTTATGCGTTATGCGTTATGCGTTATGCGTTATGCGTTATGCGTTATGCGTTATGCGTTATGCGTTATGCGTTATGCGTTATGCGTTATGCGTTATGCGTTATGCGTTATGCGTTATGCGTTATGCGTTATGCGTTATGCGTTATGCGTTATGCGTTATGCGTTATGCGTTATGCGTTATGCGTTATGCGTTATGCGTTATGCGTTATGCGTTATGCGTTATGCGTTATGCGTTATGCGTTATGCGTTATGCGATATGCGTTATGCGTTATGCGTTATGCGTTATGCGTTATGCGTTATGCGTTATGCGTTATGCGTTATGCGTTATGCGTTATGCGTTATGCGTTATGCGTTATGCGTTATGCGTTATGCGTTATGCGTTATGCGTTATGCGTTATGCGTTATGCGTTATGCGTTATGCGTTATGCGTTATGCGTTATGCGTTGTGCGTTGTGCGTTGTGCGTTATGCGTTATGCGTTATGCGTTATGCGTTATGCGTTATGCGTTATGCGTTATGCGTTATGCGTTATGCGTTATGCGTTATGCGTTATGCGTTATGCGTATGCGTTATGCGTTATGCGTTATGCGTTATGCGTTATGCGTTATGCGTTATGCGTTATGCGTTATGCGTTATGCGTTATGCGTTATGCGTTATGCGTTATGCGTTATGCGTTATGCGTTATGCGTTATGCGTTATGCGTTATGCGTTATGCGTTATGCGTTATGCGTTATGCGTTATCCGTTATGCGTTATGCGCGATGCGTTATGCGTTATGCGTTGTGCGTTATGCGATATGCGTTGTGCGTTATGCGTTATGCGTTATGCGTTATGCGTTGTGCGTTGTGCGTTATGCGTTATGCGTTATGCGTTATGCGTTATGCGTTATGCGTTATGCGTTATGCGTTATGCGTTATGCGTTATGCGTTATGCGTTATGCGTTATGCGTTATGCGTTATGCGTTATGCGTTATGCGTTATGCGTTATGCGTTATGCGTTATGCGTTATGCGTTATGCGTTATGCGTTATGCGTTATGCGTTATGCGTTATGCGTTATGCGTTATGCGTTATGCGTTATGCGTTATGCGTTATGCGTTATGCGTTATGCGTTATGCGTTATGCGTTATGCGTTATGCGTTATGCGTTATGCGTTATGCGTTATGCGTTATGCGTTATGCGTTATGCGTTATGCGTTATGCGTTATGCGTTATGCGTTATGCGTTATGCGTTATGCGTTATGCGTTATGCGTTATGCGTTATGCGTTATGCGTTATGCGTTATGCGTTATGCGTTATGCGTTATGCGTTATGCGTTATGCGTTATGCGTTATGCGTTATGCGTTATGCGTTATGCGTTATGCGTTATGCGTTATGCGTTATGCGTTATGCGTTATTCGTTATGCGTTAGGAGGTTATGCGTTAAGCGTTAAGCGTTATGCATTATGCGTTATGCGTTATGCGTTATGCGTTATGCGTTATGCGTTATGCGTTATGCGTTATGCGTAATGCGTTTTGCGGTAAGCGTTATGCGTTAAGCGTTATGCGTTATGCGATATGCGTTATGCGTTATGCGTTATGCGTTATGCGTTATGCGTTATGCGTTATGCGTTATGCGATATGCGTTATGCGTTATGCGTTATGCGTTATGCGTTATGCGTTATGCGTTATGCGTTATGCGTTATGCGTTATGCGTTATGCGTTATGCGTTATGCGTTATGCGTTATGCGTTATGCGTTATGCGTTATGCGTTATGCGTTATGCGTTATGCGTTATGCGTTATGCGGTTTGCGTTATGCGTTATGCGTTATGCGTTATGCGTTATGCGTTATGCGTTATGCGTTATGCGTTATGCGTTATGCGTTATGCGTTATGCGTTATGCGTTATGCAATATGCGTTATGCGTTATGCGTTATGCGTTATGCGTTATGCGTTATGCGTTATGCGTTATGCGTTATGCGTTATGCGTTATGCGTTATGCGTTATGCGTTATGCGTTATGCGTTATGCGTTATGCGTTATGCGTTATGCGTTATGCGTTATGCGTTATGCGTTATGCGTTATGCGTTATGCGTTATGCGTTATGCGTTATGCGTTATGCGTTATGCGTTATGCGTTATGCGTTATGCGTTATGCGTTATGCGTTATGCGTTATGCGTTATGCGTTATGCGTTATGCGTTATGCGTTATGCGTTATGCGTTATGCGTTATGCGTTATGCGTTATTCGTTATGCGTTAGGAGGTTATGCGTTAAGCGTTAAGCGTTATGCATTATGCGTTATGCGTTATGCGTTATGCGTTATGCGTTATGCGTTATGCGTTATGCGTAATGCGTTTGCGTTAAGCGTTATGCGTTAAGCGTTATGCGTTATGCGATATGCGTTATGCGTTATGCGTTATGCGTTATGCGTTATGCGTCATGCGTTATCCGTTATGCGTTATGCGTTATGCGTAATGCGTTATGCGTTAAGCGTTATGCGTTAAGCGTTATGCGTTATGCGATATGCGTTATGCGTTATGCGTTATGCGTTATGCGTTATGCGTTATGCGTTATGCGTTATGCGTTATGCGTTATGCGTTATGCGTTATGCGTTATGCGTTATGCGTTATGACTTTTTCATTGAACGTTATGCGTTATGCGTTATGCGTCATGCGTTATGCGTTATCCGTCATGCGTTATGACTTTTTCATTGAACGTTATGCGTTATGTGTTATGCGTTATGCGTTATGCGTTATGCGTTATGCGTCATGCGTTATCCGTTATGCGTTATGCGTTATGCGTAATGCGTTATGCGTTAAGCGTTATGCGTTAAGCGTTATGCGTTATGCGATATGCGTTATGCGTTATGCGTTATGCGTTATGCGTTATGCGTTATGCGTTATGCGTTATGCGTTATGCGTTATGCGTTATGCGTTATGCGTTATGCGTTATGCGTTATGCGTTATGCGTTATGCGTTATGCGTTATGCGTTATGCGTTATGCGTTATGCGTTATGCGTTATGCGTTATGCGTTATGCGTTATGCGTTATGCGTTATGCGTTATGCGTTATGCGTTATGCGTTATGCGTTATGCGTTATGCGTTATGCGTTATGCGTTATGCGTTATGCGTTATGCGTTATGCGTTATGCGTTATGCGTTATGCGTTATGCGTTATGCGTTATGCGTTATGCGTTATGCGTTATGCGTTATGCGTTATGCGTTATGCGTTATTCGTTATGCGTTAGGAGGTTATGCGTTAAGCGTTAAGCGTTATGCATTATGCGTTATGCGTTATGCGTTATGCGTTATGCGTTATGCGTTATGCGTTATGCGTAATGCGTTTTGCGGTAAGCGTTATGCGTTAAGCGTTATGCGTTATGCGATATGCGTTATGCGTTATGCGTTATGCGTTATGCGTTATGCGTTATGCGTTATGCGTTATGCGATATGCGTTATGCGTTATGCGTTATGCGTTATGCGTTATGCGTTATGCGTTATGCGTTATGCGTTATGCGTTATGCGTTATGCGTTATGCGTTATGCGTTATGCGTTATGCGTTATGCGTTATGCGTTATGCGTTATGCGTTATGCGTTATGCGTTATGCGTTATGCGTTATGCGTTATGCGTTATGCGTTATGCGTTATGCGGTTTGCGTTATGCGTTATGCGTTATGCGTTATGCGTTATGCGTTATGCGTTATGCGTTATGCGTTATGCGTTATGCGTTATGCGTTATGCGTTATGCGTTATGCGTTATGCGTTATGCGTTATGCGTTATGCGTTATGCGTTATGCGTTATGCGTTATGCGTTATGCGTTATGCGTTATGCGTTATGCGTTATGCGTTATGCGTTATGCGTTATGCGTTATGCGTTATGCGTTATGCGTTATGCGTTATGCGTTATGCGTTATGCGTTATGCGTTATGCGTTATTCGTTATGCGTTAGGAGGTTATGCGTTAAGCGTTAAGCGTTATGCATTATGCGTTATGCGTTATGCGTTATGCGTTATGCGTTATGCGTTATGCGTAATGCGTTTGCGTTAAGCGTTATGCGTTAAGCGTTATGCGTTATGCGATATGCGTTATGCGTTATGCGTTATGCGTTATGCGTTATGCGTTATGCGTTATGCGTTATGCGTTATGCGTTATGCGTTATGCGTTATGCGTTATGCGTTATGCGTTATGCGTTATGCGTTATGCGTTATGCGTTATGCGTTATGCGTTATGCGTTATGCGTTATGCGTTATGCGTTATGCGTTATGCGTTATGCGTTATGCGTTATGCGTTATGCGTTATGCGTTATGCGTTATGCGTCATGCGTTATCCGTTATGCGTTATGCGTTATGCGTAATGCGTTATGCGTTAAGCGTTATGCGTTAAGCGTTATGCGTTATGCGATATGCGTTATGCGTTATGCGTTATGCGTTATGCGTTATGCGTTATGCGTTATGCGTTATGCGTTATGCGTTATGCGTTATGCGTTATGCGTTATGCGTTATGCGTTATGCGTTATGCGTTATGCGTTATGCGTTATGCGTTATGCGTTATGCGTTATGCGTTATGCGTTATGCGTTATGCGTTATGCGATATGCGTTATGCGTTATGCGTTATGCGTTATGCGTTATGCGTTATGCGTTATGCGTTGTGCGTTATGCGTTATGCGTTATGCGTTATGCGTTATGCGTTATGCGTTATGCGTTATGCGTTATGCGTTATGCGTTATGCGTTATGCGTTATGCGTTATGCGTTATGCGTTATGCGTTATGCGTTATGCGTTATGCGATATGCGTTATGCATTATGCGTTATGCGTTATGCGTTATGCGTTATGCGTTATGCGTTATGCGTTATGCGTTATGCGTTATGCGTTATGCGTTATGCGTCATGCGTTATCCGTTATGCGTTATGCGTTATGCGTAATGCGTTATGCGTTAAGCGTTATGCGTTAAGCGTTATGCGTTATGCGATATGCGTTATGCGTTATGCGTTATGCGTTATGCGTTATGCGTTATGCGTTATGCGTTATGCGATATGCGTTATGCGTTATGCGTTATGCGTTATGCGTTGTGCGTTATGCGTTATGCGTTATGCGTTATGCGTTATGCGTTATGCGTTATGCGTTATGCGTTATGCGTTATGCGTTATGCGTTATGCGTTATGCGTTATGCGTTATGCGTTATGCGTTATGCGTTATGCGTCATGCGTTATGCGTTATGCGTTATGCGTTATGCGTTATGCGTTATGCGTTATGCGTTATGCGTCATGCGTTATGCGTTATGCGTTATGCGTTATGCGTTATGCGTTATGCGTTATGCGTTATGCGTTATGCGTTATGCGTTATGCGTTATGCGTTATGCGTTATGCGTTATGCGTTATGCGTTATGCGTTATGCGTTATGCGTTATGCGTTATGCGTTATGCGTTATGCGTTATGCGTTATGCGTTATGCGTTATGCGTTATGCGTTATGCGTTATGCGTTATGCGTTATGCGTTATGCGTTATGCGTTATGCGTTATGCGTTATGCGTTATGCGTTATGCGTTATGCGTTATGCGTTATGCGTTATGCGTTATGCGTTATGCGTTATGCGTTATGCGATATGCGTTATGCGTTATGCGTTATGCGTTATGCGTTATGCGTTATGCGTTATGCGTTATGCGTTATGCGTTATGCGTTATGCGTTATGCGTTATGCGTTATGCGTTATGCGTTAAGCGTTATGCGTTATGCGTTATGCGTTATGCGTTATGCGTTATGCGTTATGCGTTATGACTTTTTCATTGAACGTTATGCGTTATGCGTTATGCGTTATGCGTTATGCGTTATGCGTTATGCGTTATGCGTTATGACTTTTTCATTGAACGTTATGCGTTATGCGTTATGCGTTATGCGTTATGCGTTATGCGTTATGCGGTATGCGTTATGCGTTATGCGTTATGCGTTATGCGTTATGCGTTATGCGTTATGCGTTATGCGTTATGCGTTATGCGTTATGCGTTATGCGTTATGCGTTATGCGTTATGCGTTATGCGTTATGCGTTATGCGTTATGCGTTATGCGTTATGCGTTATGCGTTATGCGTTATGCGTTATGCGTTATGCGTTATGCGTTATGCGTTATGCGTTATGCCTTATGCGTTATGCGTTATGCGTTATGCGTTATGCGTTATGCGTTATGCGTTATGCGTTATGCGTTATGCGTTATGCGTTATGCGTTATGCGTTATGCGTTATGCGTTATGCGTTATGCGTTATGCGTTATGCGTTATGCGTTATGCGTTATGCGTTATGCGTTATGCGTTATGCGTTATGCGTTATGCGTTATGCGTTATGCGTTATGCGTTATGCGTTATGCGTTATGCGTTATGCGTTATGCGTTATGCGTTATGCGTTATGCGTTATGCGTTATGCGTTATGCGTTATGCGTTATGCGTTATGCGTTATGCGTTATGCGTTATGCGTTATGCGTTATGCGTTATGCGTTATGCGTTATGCGTTATGCGTTATGCGTTATGCGTTATGCGTTATGCGTTATGCGTTATGCGATATGCGTTATGCGTTATGCGTTATGCGTTATGCGTTATGCGTTATGCGTTATGCGTTATGCGTTATGCGTTATGCGTTATGCGTTATGCGTTATGCGTTATGCGTTATGCGTTAAGCGTTATGCGTTATGCGTTATGCGTTATGCGTTATGCGTTATGCGTTATGCGTTATGACTTTTTCATTGAACGTTATGCGTTATGCGTTATGCGTTATGCGTTATGCGTTATGCGTTATGCGTTATGCGTTATGACTTTTTCATTGAACGTTATGCGTTATGCGTTATGCGTTATGCGTTATGCGTTATGCGTTATGCGGTATGCGTTATGCGTTATGCGTTATGCGTTATGCGTTATGCGTTATGCGTTATGCGTTATGCGTTATGCGTTATGCGTTATGCGTTATGCGTTATGCGTTATGCGTTATGCGTTATGCGTTATGCGTTATGCGTTATGCGTTATGCGTTATGCGTTATGCGTTATGCGTTATGCGTTATGCGTTATGCGTTATGCGTTATGCGTTATGCGTTATGCCTTATGCGTTATGCGTTATGCGTTATGCGTTATGCGTTATGCGTTATGCGTTATGCGTTATGCGTTATGCGTTATGCGTTATGCGTTATGCGTTATGCGTTATGCGTTATGCGTTATGCGTTATGCGTTATGCGTTATGCGTTATGCGTTATGCGTTATGCGTTATGCGTTATGCGTTATGCGTTATGCGTTATGCGTTATGCGTTATGCGTTATGCGTTATGCGTTATGCGTTATGCGTTATGCGTTATGCGTTATGCGTTATGCGTTATGCGTTATGCGTTATGCGTTATGCGTTATGCGTTATGCGTTATGCGTTATGCGTTATGCGTTATGCGTTATGCGTTATGCGTTATGCGTTATGCGTTATGCGTAATGCGTTATGCGTTAAGCGTTATGCGTTAAGCGTTATGCGTTATGCGATATGCGTTATGCGTTATGCGTTATGCGTTATGCGTTATGCGTTATGCGTTATGCGTTATGCGTTATGCGTTATGCGTTATGCGTTATGCGTTATGCGATATGCGTTATGCGTTATGCGTTATGCGTTATGCGTTATGCGTTATGCGTTATGCGTTATGCGTTATGCGTTATGCGTTATGCGTTATGCGTTATGCGATATGCGTTATGCGTTATGCGTTATGCGTTATGCGTTATGCGTTATGCGTTATGCGTTATGCGTTATGCGTTATGCGTTATGCGTTATGCGTTATGCGTTATGCGTTATGCGTTATGCGTTATGCGTTATGCGTTATGCGTTATGCGTTATGCGTTATGCGTTATGCGTTATGCGCTATGGGCTATGCGTTATGCGTTATGCGTTATGCGTTATGCGTTATGCGTTATGCGTTATGCGTTATGCGTTATGCGTTATGCGTTATGCGTTATGCGTTATGCGTTATGCGTTATGCGTTATGCGTTATGCGTTATGCGTTATGCGTTATGCGTTATGCGTTATGCGTTATGCGTTATGCGTTATGCGTTATGCGTTATGCGTTATGCGTTATGCGTTATGCGTTATGCGTTATGCGTTATGCGTTATGCGTTATGCGTTATGCGTTATGCGTTATGCGTTATGCGTTATGCGTTATGCGTTATGCGTTATGCGTTATGCGTTATGCGTTATGCGTTATGCGTTATGCGTTATGCGTTATGCGTTATGCGTTATGCGTTATGCGTTATGCGTTATGCGTTATGCGTTATGCGTTATGCGTTATGCGTTATGCGTTATGCGTTATGCGTTATGCGTTATGCGTTATGCGTTATGCGTTATGCGTTATGCGTTATGCGTTATGCGTTATGCGTTATGCGTTATGCGTTATGCGTTATGCGTTATGCGTTATGCGTTATGCGTTATGCGTTATGCGTTATGCGTTATGCGTTATGCGTTATGCGTTATGCGTTATGCGTTATGCGTTATGCGTTATGCGTTATGCGTTATGCGTTATGCGTTATGCGTTATGCGTTATGCGTTATGCGTTATGCGTTATGCGTTATTCGTTATGCGTTAGGAGGTTATGCGTTAAGCGTTAAGCGTTATGCGTTATGCGTTATGCGTTATGCGTTATGCGTTATGCGTTATGCGTTATGCGTTATGCGTTATGCGTTATGCGTTATGCGTTATGCGTTATGCGTTATGCGTTATGCGTTATGCGATATGCGTTATGCGTTATGCGATATGCGTTATGCGTTATGCGTTATGCGTTATGCGTTATGCGTTATGCGATATGCGTTATGCGTTATGCGATATGCGTTATGCGTTATGCGTTATGCGTTATGCGTTATGCGTTATGCGATATGCGTTATGCGTTATGCGTTATGCGTTATGCGTTATGCGTCATGCGTTATGCGTTATGCGTTATGCGTTATGCGTTATGCGTTATGCGTTATGCGTTATGCGTTATGCGTTATGCGTTATGCGTTATGCGTTATGCGTTATGCGTTATGCGTTATGCGTTATGCGTTATGCGTTATGCGTTATGCGTTATGCGTTATGCGTTATGCGTTATGCGTTATGCGTTATGCGTTATGCGTTATGCGTTATGCGTTATGCGTTATGCGTTATGCGTTATGCGTTATGCGTTATGCGTTATGCGTTATGCGTTATGCGTTATGCGTTATGCGTTATGCGTTATGCGTTATGCGTTATGCGTTATGCGTTATGCGATATGCGTTATGCGTTATGCGTTGTGCGTTGTGCGTTGTGCGTTGTGCGTTATGCGTTATGCGTTATGCGTTATGCGTTATGCGTTATGCGTTATGCGTTATGCGTTATGCGTTATGCGTTATGCGTTATGCGTTATGCGTTATGCGTTATGCGTTATGCGTTATGCGTTATGCGTTATGCGTTATGCGTTATGCGTTATGCGTTATGCGTTATGCGTTATGCGTTATGCGTTATGCGTTATGCGTTATGCGTTATGCGTTATGCGTTATGCGTTATGCGTTATGCGTTATGCGTTATGCGTTATGCGTTATGCGTTATGCGTTATGCGTTATGCGTTATGCGTTATGCGTTATGCGTTATGCGTTATGCGTTATGCGTTATGCGTTATGCGTTATGCGTTATGCGTTATGCGTTATGCGTTATGCGTTATGCGTTATGCGTTATGCGTTATGCGTTATGCGTTATGCGTTATTCGTTATGCGTTAGGAGGTTATGCGTTAAGCGTTAAGCGTTATGCATTATGCGTTATGCGTTATGCGTTATGCGTTATGCGTTATGCGTTATGCGTTATGCGTTATGCGTTATGCGTTATGCGTTATGCGTTATGCGTTATGCGTTATGCGATATGCGTTATGCGTTATGCGATATGCGTTATGCGTTATGCGTTATGCGTTATGCGTTATGCGTTATGCGTTATGCGTTATGCGTTATGCGTTATGCGTTATGCGTTATGCGTTATGCGTTATGCGTTATGCGTTATGCGTTATGCGTTATGCGTTATGCGTTATGCGTTATGCGTTATGCGTTATGCGTTATGCGTTATGCGTTATGCGTTATGCGTTATGCGTTATGCGTTATGCGTTATGCGTTATGCGTTATGCGTTATGCGTTATGCGTTATGCGTTATGCGTTATGCGTTATGCGTTATGCGTTATGCGTTATGCGTTATGCGTTATGCGTTATGCGTTATGCGTTATGCGTTATGCGATATGCGTTATGCGTTATGCGTTATGCGTTGTGCGTTGTGCGTTGTGCGTTATGCGTTATGCGTTATGCGTTATGCGTTATGCGTTATGCGTTATGCGTTATGCGTTATGCGTTATGCGTTATGCGTTATGCGTTATGACTTTTTCATTGAACGTTATGCGATATGCGTTATGCGTCATGCGTTATGCGTTATGCGTTATGCGTTATGCGTTATGCGTTATGCGTTATGCGTTATGCGTTATGCGTTATGCGTTATGCGTTATGCGTTTTGCGTTATGCGTTATGCGTTATGCGTTATGCGTTATGCGTTATGCGTTATGCGTTATGCGTTATGCGTTATGCGTTATGCGTTATGCGTTATGCGTTATGCGTTATGCGTTATGCGTTATGCGTTATGCGTTATGCGTTATGCGTTATGCGTTATGCGTTATGCGTTATGCGTTATGCGTTATGCGTTATGCGTTATGCGTTATGCGTTATGCGTTATGCGTTATGCGTTATGCGTTATGCGTTATGCGTTATGCGTTATGCGTTATTCGTTATGCGTTATGCGTTATGCGTTATGCGTTATTTGTTAAGCGTTATGCGTTAAGCGTTATGCGTTATGCGATATGCGTTATGCGATATGCGTTATGCGTTATGCGTTATGCGTTGTGCGTTGTGCGTTGTGCGTTATGCGTTATGCGTTATGCGTTATGCGTTATGCGTTATGCGTTATGCGTTATGACTTTTTCATTGAACGTTATGCGTTATGCGTTATGCGTCATGCGTTATGCGTTATGCGTTATGCGTTATGCGTTATGCGTTATGCGTTATGCGTTATGCGTTATGCGTTATGCGTTATGCGTTATGCGTTATGCGTTATGCGTTATGCGTTATGCGTTATGCGTTATGCGTTATGCGTTATGCGTTATGCGTTATGCGTTATGCGTTATGCGTTATGCGTTATGCGTTATGCGTTATGCGTTATGCGTTATGCGTTATGCGTTACGCGTTATACGTTATGCGTTATGCGTGATGCGTTATGCGTTATGCGTTATGGGCAATGCGTTAAGCGTTATACGTTATGCATTATGCGTTATGCGTTATGCGTTATGCGTTATGCGTTATGCGTTATGCGTTATGCGTTATGCGTTATGCGTTATGCGTTATGCGTTATGCGTTATGCGTTATGCGTTATGCGTTATGCGTTATGCGTTATGCGTTATGCGTTATGCGTTATGCGTTATGCGTTATGCGTTATGCGTTATGCGTTATGCGTTATGCGTTATGCGTTATGCGTTATGCGTTATGCGTTATGCGTTATGCGTTACGCGTTATACGTTATGCGTTATGCGTGATGCGTTATGCGTTATGCGTTATGGGCAATGCGTTAAGCGTTATACGTTATGCATTATGCGTTATGCGTTATGCGTTATGCGTTAAGCGTTATGCGTTATGCGTTATGCGTTATGCGTTGTGCGTTATGCGTTAAGCGTTATGCGTTAAGCGTTATGCGTTATGTGATATGCGTTATGTGTTATGCGTTATCCGTTATGCGTTATGCGTTATGCGTTATGCGTTAAGCGTTATGCGTTATGCGTTATGCGATATGTGTTATGCGTTATGCGTTATGCGTTACGCGTTATACGTTATGCGTTATGCGTTATACGTTATGCGTTATGCGTTATCCGTTATGCGTTATCCGTTATGCGTTATGCGTTATGCGTTAAGCGTTATGCGTTATTCGTTATGCGTTATGCGTTACGCGTTATACGTTATGCGTTATGCGTGATGCGTTATGCGTTATGCGTTATGGGCTATGCGATAAGCGTTATGCGTTATGCATTATGCGTTATGCGTTATGCGTTATGCGTTATGCGTTATGCGTCATGCGTTATGCGTTATGCGTTATGCGTTATGGGCAATGCGTTAAGCGTTATACGTTATGCATTATGCGTTATGCGTTATGCGTTATGCGTTAAGCGTTATGCGTTATGCGTTATGCGATATGTGTTATGCGTTATGCGTTATGCGTTACGCGTTATACGTTATGCGTTATGCGTGATGCGTTATGCGTTATGCGTTATGGGCAATGCGTTAAGCGTTATACGTTATGCATTATGCGTTATGCGTTATGCGTTATGCGTTATGCGTTAAGCGTTATGCGTTATGCGTTACGCGTTATGCGTTGTGCGTTATGCGTTATGCGTTATCCGTTATGCGTTATCCGTTATGCGTTATGCGTTATGCGTTATGCGTTATGCGTTATGCGTTATGCGTTATGCGTTATGCGTTATGCGTTATGCGTTATGCGTTATGCGTTATGCGTTATGTGTTATGCGTTATGCGTTATGCGTTATGCGTTATGCGTTATGCGTTATGCGTTATGCGTTATGCGTTATGCGTTATGCGTTATGCGTTATGCGTTATGCGTTATGCGTTATGCGTTATGCGTTATGCGTTATGCGTTATGCGTTATGCGTTATGCGTTATGCGTTATGCGTTATGCGTTATGCGTTATGCGTTATGCGTTATGCGTTATGCGTTATGCGTTATGCGTTATGCGTTATGCGTTATGCGTTATGCGTTATGCGTTATGCGTTATGCGTTATGCGTTATGCGTTATGCGTTATGCGTTATGCGTTATGCGTTATGCGTTATGCGTTATGCGTTATGCGTTATGCGTTATGCGTTATGCGTTATGCGTTATGCGTTATGCGTTATGCGTTATGCGTTATGCGTTATGCGTTATGCGTTATGCGTTATGCGTTATGCGTTATGCGTTATGCGTTATGCGTTATGCGTTATGCGTTATGCGTTATGCGTTATGCGTTATGCGTTATGCGTTCTGGGTTATGCGTTATGCGTTATTCGTTATGCGTTATGCTTATGCGTTATGCGTTATCCGTTATGCGTTATGCGTTATGCGTTATGCGTTATCCGTTATGCGTTATGCGCGATGCGTTATGCGTTATGCGTTATGGGCTATGCGTTAAGCGTTATGCGTTATGCATTATGCGTTACGCGTTATGCGTTAGGCGTTATGCGTAAAGCGTTATGCGTTATGCGTTATGCGTTAGCGTTATGCGTTATGCGTTATGCGTTATGCGTTATGCGTTATGCGTTATGCGTTATGCGTTATGCGTTATGCGCGATGCGTTATGCGTTATGCGTTATGGGCTATGCGTTAAGCGTTATGCGTTATGCATTATGCGTTACGCGTTATGCGTTAGGCGTTATGCGTAAAGCGTTATGCGTTATGCGTTATGCGTTATGCGTTATGCGTTATGCGTTATGCGTTATGCGTTATGCGTTATGCGTTATGCGTTATGCGTTATGCGTTATGCGTTATGCGTTATGCGTTATGCGTTATGCGTTAAGCGTTATGCGTTATGCGTTATGCGTTATGCGTTGTGCGTTATGCGTTAAGCGTTATGCGTTAAGCGTTATGCGTTATGTGATATGCGTTATGTGTTATGCGTTATCCGTTATGCGTTATGCGTTATGCGTTATGCGTTAAGCGTTATGCGTTATGCGTTATGCGATATGTGTTATGCGTTATGCGTTATGCGTTACGCGTTATACGTTATGCGTTATGCGTTATACGTTATGCGTTATGCGTTATCCGTTATGCGTTATCCGTTATGCGTTATGCGTTATGCGTTATGCGTTATGCGTTATGCGTTATGCGTTATGCGTTATGCGTTATGCGTTATGCGTTATGCGTTATGCGTTATGCGTTATGCGTTATGCGTTATGCGTTATGCGTTATGCGTTATGCGTTATGCGTTATGCGTTATGCGTTATGCGTTATGCGTTATGCGTTATGCGTTATGCGTTATGCGTTATGCGTTATGCGTTATGCGTTATGCGTTATGCGTTATGCGTTATGCGTTATGCGTTATGCGTTATGCGTTATGCGTTATGCGTTATGCGTTATGCGTTATGCGTTATGCGTTATGCGTTATGCGTTATGCGTTATGCGTTATGCGTTATGCGTTATGCGTTATGCGTTATGCGTTATGCGTTATGCGTTATGCGTTATGCGTTATGCGTTATGCGTTATGCGTTATGCGTTATGCGTTATGCGTTATGCGTTATGCGTTATGCGTTAAGCGTTATGCGTTAAGCGTTATGCGTTATGTGATATGCGTTATGTGTTATGCGTTATCCGTTATGCGTTATGCGTTATGCGTTATGCGTTATGCGTTATGCGTTAAGCGTTATGCGTTATGCGTTATGCGATATGTGTTATGCGTTATGCGTTATGCGTTACGCGTTATACGTTATGCGTTATGCGTTATACGTTATGCGTTATGCGTTATACGTTATGCGTTATGCGTTATCCGTTATGCGTTATCCGTTATGCGTTATGCGTTATGCGTTAAGCGTTATGCGTTATTCGTTATGCGTTATGCGTTACGCGTTATACGTTATGCGTTATGCGTGATGCGTTATGCGTTATGCGTTATGGGCAATGCGTTAAGCGTTATGCGTTATGCATTATGCGTTATGCGTTATGCGTTATGCGTTAAGCGTTATGCGTTATGCGTTATGCGTTATGCGTTATGCGTTATGCGTTATGCGTTATGCGTTATGCGTTATGCGTTATGCGTTATGCGTTATGCGTTATGCGTTATGCGTTATGCGTTATGCGTTATGCGTTATGCGTTATGCGTTATGCGTTATGCGTTATGCGTTATGCGTTATGCGTTATGCGTTATGCGTTATGCGTTATGCGTTATGCGTCATGCGTTATGCGTTATTCGTTATGCGTTATGCGTTATGCGTTATGCGTTATTCGTTAAGCGTTATGCGTTAAGCGTTATGCGTTATGCGATATGCGTTATGCGTTATGCGTTATGCGTTATGCGTTATGCGTTATGCGTTATGCGTTATGCGTTATGCGTTATGCGTTATGCGTTATGCGTTATGCGTTATGCGTTATGCGTTATGCGTTATGCGATATGCGTTATGCGTTATGCGTTATGCGTTAAGCGTTATGCGTTATGGGTTATGCGATATGTGTTATGCGTTATGCGTTATGCGTTACGCGTTATACGTTATGCGTTATGCGTGATGCGTTATGCGTTATGCGTTATGGGCAATGCGTTAAGCGTTATGCGTTATGCATTATGCGTTATGCGTTATGCGTTATGCGTTAAGCGTTATGCGTTATGCGTTACGCGTTATGCGTTATGCGTTATCCGTTATGCGTTATGCGTTATGCGTTATGCGTAATGCGTTATGCGTTAAGCGTTATGCGATATGTGTTATGCGTTATGCGTTATGCGATACGCGTTATACGTTATGCGTTATGCGTTATACGTTATGCGTTATGCGTTATCCGTTATGCGTTATCCGTTATGCGTTATGCGTTATGCGTTATGCGTTAAGCGTTATGCGTTATTCGTTATGCGTTATGCGTTACGCGTTATACGTTATGCGTTATGCGTGATGCGTTATGCGTTATGCGTTATGGGCAATGCGTTAAGCGTTATGCGTTATGCATTATGCGTTATGCGTTATGCGTTATGCGTTAAGCGTTATGCGTTATGCGTTATGCGTTATGCGTTATGCGTTATGCGTTATGCGTTATGCGTTATGCGTTATGCGTTATGCGTTATGCGTTATGCGTTATGCGTTATGCGTTATGCGTTATGCGTTATGCGTTATGCGTTATGCGTTATGCGTTATGCGTTATGCGTTATGCGTTATGCGTTATGCGTTATGCGTTATGCGTTATGCGTTATGCGTTATGCGTTATGCGTTATGCGTTATGCGTTATGCGTTATGCGTTATGCGTTATGCGTTATGCGTTATGCGTTATGCGTTATGCGTTATGCGTTATGCGTTATGCGTTATGCGTTATGCGTTATGCGTTATGCGTTATGCGTTATGCGTTATGCGTTATGCGTTATGCGTTATGCGTTATGCGTTATGCGTTATGCGTTATGCGTTATGCGTTATGCGTTATGCGTTATGCGTTATGCGTTATGCGTTATTCGTTATGCGTTATGCGTTATGCGTTATGCGTTATGCGTTATGCGTTATGCGTTAAGCGTTATGCGTTATGCGTTATGCGATATGTGTTATGCGTTATGCGTTACGCGTTATACGTTATGCGTTATGCGTGATGCGTTATGCGTTATGCGTTATGGGCAATGCGTTAAGCGTTATACGTTATGCATTATGCGTTATGCGTTATGCGTTATGCGTTAAGCGTTATGCGTTATGCGTTACGCGTTATGCGTTATGCGTTATGCGTTATGCGTTATGCGTTATCCGTTATGCGTTATCCGTTATGCGTTATGCGTTATGCGTTATGCGTTATGCGTTATGCGTTATGCGTTATGCGTTATGCGTTATGCGTTATGCGTTATGCGTTATGCGTTATGCGTTATGCGTTATGCGTTATGCGTTATGCGTTATGCGATATGCGTTATGCGTTATGCGTTATGCGTTATGCGTTATGCGTTATGCGTTAAGCGTTATGCGTTAAGCGTTATGCGTTATGTGATATGCGTTATGTGTTATGCGTTATCCGTTATGCGTTATGCGTTATGCGTTATGCGTTATGCGTTATGCGTTAAGCGTTATGCGTTATGCGTTATGCGATATGTGTTATGCGTTATGCGTTATGCGTTACGCGTTATACGTTATGCGTTATGCGTTATACGTTATGCGTTATGCGTTATGCGTTATGCGTTATGCGTTATGCGTTATGCGTTATGCGTTATGCGTTATGCGTTATGCGTTATGCGTTATGCGTTATGCGTTATGCGTTATGCGTTATGCGTTATGCGTTATGCGTTATGCGTTATGCGTTATGCGTTATGCGTTATGCGTTATGCGTTATGCGTTATGCGTTATGCGTTATGCGTTATGCGTTATGCGTTATGCGTTATGCGTTATGCGTTAAGCGTTATGCGTTAAGCGTTATGCGTTATGTGATATGCGTTATGTGTTATGCGTTATCCGTTATGCGTTATGCGTTATGCGTTATGCGTTATGCGTTATGCGTTAAGCGTTATGCGTTATGCGTTATGCGATATGTGTTATGCGTTATGCGTTATGCGTTACGCGTTATACGTTATGCGTTATGCGTTATACGTTATGCGTTATGCGTTATACGTTATGCGTTATGCGTTATCCGTTATGCGTTATCCGTTATGCGTTATGCGTTATGCGTTAAGCGTTATGCGTTATTCGTTATGCGTTATGCGTTACGCGTTATACGTTATGCGTTATGCGTGATGCGTTATGCGTTATGCGTTATGGGGAATGCGTTAAGCGTTATGCGTTATGCATTATGCGTTATGCGTTATGCGTTATGCGTTAAGCGTTATGCGTTATGCGTTATGCGTTATGCGTTATGCGTTATGCGTTATGCGTTATGCGTTATGCGTTATGCGTTATGCGTTATGCGTTATGCGTTATGCGTTATGCGTTATGCGTTATGCGTTATGCGTTATGCGTTATGCGTTATGCGTTATGCGTTATGCGTTATGCGTTATGCGTCATGCGTTATGCGTTATTCGTTATGCGTTATGCGTTATGCGTTATGCGTTATTCGTTAAGCGTTATGCGTTAAGCGTTATGCGTTATGCGATATGCGTTATGCGTTATGCGTTATGCGTTATGCGTTATGCGTTATGCGTTATGCGTTATGCGTTATGCGTTATGCGTTATGCGTTATGCGTTATGCGATATGCGTTATGCGTTATGCGTTATGCGTTAAGCGTTATGCGTTATGGGTTATGCGATATGTGTTATGCGTTATGCGTTATGCGTTACGCGTTATACGTTATGCGTTATGCGTGATGCGTTATGCGTTATGCGTTATGGGCAATGCGTTAAGCGTTATGCGTTATGCATTATGCGTTATGCGTTATGCGTTATGCGTTAAGCGTTATGCGTTATGCGTTACGCGTTATGCGTTATGCGTTATCCGTTATGCGTTATGCGTTATGCGTTATGCGTAATGCGTTATGCGTTAAGCGTTATGCGATATGTGTTATGCGTTATGCGTTATGCGTTACGCGTTATACGTTATGCGTTATGCGTTATACGTTATGCGTTATGCGTTATCCGTTATGCGTTATCCGTTATGCGTTATGCGTTATGCGTTATGCGTTATTCGTTAAGCGTTATGCGTTAAGCGTTATGCGTTATGCGATATGCGTTATGCGTTATGCGTTATGCGTTATGCGTTATGCGTTATGCGTTATGCGTTATGCGTTATGCGTTATGCGTTATGCGTTATGCGTTATGCGTTATGCGTTATGCGTTATGCGTTATGCGTTATGCGTTATGCGTTATGCGTTATGCGTTATGCGTTAAGCGTTATGCGTTATGCGTTACGCGTTATGCGTTATGCGTTATGCGTTATGCGTTATGCGTTATGCGTTATGCGTTATGCGTTATGCGTTATGCGTTATGCGTTATGCGTTATGCGTTATGCGTTATGCGTTATGCGTTATGCGTTATGCGTTATGCGTTATGCGTTATGCGTTATGCGTTATGCGTTATGCGTTATGCGTTATGCGTTATGCGTTATGCGTTATGCGTTATGCGTTATGCGTTATGCGTTATGCGTTATGCGTTATGCGTTATGCGTTATGCGTTATGCGTTATGCGTTATGCGTTATGCGTTATGCGTTATGCGTTATGCGTTATTCGTTATGCGTTATGCGTTATGCGTTATGCGTTATGCGTTATGCGTTATGCGTTATGCGTTATGCGTTATGCGTTATGCGTTATGCGTTATGCGTTATGCGTTATGCGTTATGCGTTATGCGTTATGCGTTATGCGTTATGCGTTATGCGTTATGCGTTATGCGTTATGCGTTATGCGTTATGCGTTATGCGTTATGCGTTATGCGTTATGCGTTATGCGTTATGCGTTATGCGTTATGCGTTATGCGTTATGCGTTATGCGTTATGCGTTATGCGTTATGCGTTATGCGTTATGCGTTATGCGTTATGCGTTATGCGTTATGCGTTATGCGTTATGCGTTATTCGTTATGCGTTATGCGTTATGCGTTATGCGTTATTCGTTAAGCGTTATGCGTTAAGCGTTATGCGTTATGCGATATGCGTTATGCGTTATGCGTTATGCGTTATGCGGTATGCGTTATGCGTTATGCGTTATGCGTTATGCGTTATGCGTTATGCGTTATGCGTTATGCGTTATGCGTTATGCGTTATGCGTTATGCGTTATGCGTTATGCGTTATGCGATATGCGTTATGCGTTATGCGTTATGCGTTATGCGTTATGCGTTATGCGTTATGCGTTATGCGTTATGCGTTATGCGTTATGCGTTATGCGTTATGCGTTATGCGTTATGCGTTATGCGTTATGCGTAATGCGTTATGCGTTATGCGTTATGCGTTATGCGTTATGCGTTATGCGTTATGCGTTATGCGTTAAGCGTTATGCGTTAAGCGTTATGCGTTATGTGATATGCGTTATGTGTTATGCGTTATCCGTTATGCGTTATGCGTTATGCGTTATGCGTTATGCGTTATGCGTTAAGCGTTATGCGTTATGCGTTATGCGATATGTGTTATGCGTTATGCGTTATGCGTTACGCGTTATACGTTATGCGTTATGCGTTATACGTTATGCGTTATGCGTTATACGTTATGCGTTATGCGTTATCCGTTATGCGTTATCCGTTATGCGTTATGCGTTATGCGTTAAGCGTTATGCGTTATTCGTTATGCGTTATGCGTTACGCGTTATACGTTATGCGTTATGCGTGATGCGTTATGCGTTATGCGTTATGGGCAATGCGTTAAGCGTTATGCGTTATGCATTATGCGTTATGCGTTATGCGTTATGCGTTAAGCGTTATGCGTTATGCGTTATGCGTTATGCGTTATGCGTTATGCGTTATGCGTTATGCGTTATGCGTTATGCGTTATGCGTTATGCGTTATGCGTTATGCGTTATGCGTTATGCGTTATGCGTTATGCGTTATGCGTTATGCGTTATGCGTTATGCGTTATGCGTTATGCGTTATGCGTTATGCGTTATGCGTTATGCGTTATGCGTTATGCGTTATGCGTTATGCGTTATGCGTTATGCGTTATGCGTTATGCGTTATGCGTCATGCGTCATGCGTTATGCGTTATGCGTTATGCGTTATGCGTTATGCGTTATGCGTTATGCGTTATGCGTTATGCGTTATGCGTTATGCGTTATGCGTTATGCGTTATGCGTTATGCGTTATGCGTTATGCGTTATGCGTTATGCGTTATGCGTTATGCGTTATGCGTTATGCGTTATGCGTGATGCGTTATGCGTTATGCGTCATGCGTTATGCGTTATGCGTTATGCGTTATGCGTTATGCGTTATGCGTTATGCGTTATGCGTTTTGCGTTATGCGTTATGCGTTATGCGTTATGCGTTATGCGTTATGCGTTATGCGTTATGCGTTATGCGTTATGCGTTATGCGTTATGCGTTATGCGTTATGCGTTATGCGTTATGCGTTATGCGTTATGCGTTATGCGTTATGCGTTATGCGTTATGCGTTATGCGTTATGCGTTATGCGTTATGCGTTATGCGTTATGCGTTATGCGTTATGCGTTATGCGTTATGCGTTATGCGTTATGCGTTATGCGTTATGCGTTATGCGTTATGCGTTATGCGTTATGCGTTATGCGTTATGCGTTATGCGTTATGCGTTATGCGTTATTCGTTATGCGTTATGCGTTATGCGTTATGCGTTATTCGTTAAGCGTTATGCGTTAAGCGTTATGCGTTATGCGATATGCGTTATGCGTTATGCGTTATGCGTTATGCGTTATGCGTTATGCGTTATGCGTTATGCGTTATGCGTTATGCGTTATGCGTTATGCGTTATGCGTTATGCGTTATGCGTTATGCGTTATGCGTTATGCGTTATGCGTTATGCGTTATGCGTTATGCGTTATGCGTTATGCGTTATGCGTTATGCGTTATGCGTTATGCGTTAAGCGTTATGCGTTATGCGTTATGCGATATGTGTTATGCGTTATGCGTTATGCGTTACGCGTTATACGTTATGCGTTATGCGTGATGCGTTATGCGTTATGCGTTATGGGCAATGCGTTAAGCGTTATACGTTATGCATTATGCGTTATGCGTTATGCGTTATGCGTTAAGCGTTATGCGTTATGCGTTACGCGTTATGCGTTATGCGTTATGCGTTATGCGTTATCCGTTATGCGTTATCCGTTATGCGTTATCCGTTATGCGTTATGCGTTATGCGTTATGCGTTATGCGTTATGCGTTATGCGTTATGCGTTATGCGTTATGCGTTATGCGTTATGCGTTATGCGTTATGCGTTATGCGTTATGCGTTATGCGTTATGCGTTATGCGTTATGCGTTATGCGTTATGCGTTATGCGTTATGCGTTATGCGTTATGCGTTATGCGTTATGCGTTATGCGTTATGCGTTATGCGTTATGCGTTATGCGTTATGCGTTATGCGTTATGCGTTATGCGTTATGCGTTATGCGTTATGCGTTATGCGTTATGCGTTATGCGTTATGCGTTATGCGTTATGCGTTATGCGTTATGCGTTATGCGTTATGCGTTATGCGTTATGCGTTATGCGTTATGCGTTATGCGTTATGCGTTATGCGTTATGCGTTATGCGTTATGCGTTATGCGTTATGCGTTATGCGTTATGCGTTAAGCGTTATGCGTTATGCGTTATGCGTTATGCGTTATGCGTTATGCGTTAAGCGTTATGCGTTAAGCGTTATGCGTTATGTGATATGCGTTATGTGTTATGCGTTATCCGTTATGCGTTATGCGTTATGCGTTATGCGTTAAGCGTTATGCGTTATGCGTTATGCGATATGTGTTATGCGTTATGCGTTATGCGTTACGCGTTATACGTTATGCGTTATGCGTTATACGTTATGCGTTATGCGTTATCCGTTATGCGTTATCCGTTATGCGTTATGCGTTATGCGTTAAGCGTTATGCGTTATTCGTTATGCGTTATGCGTTACGCGTTATACGTTATGCGTTATGCGTGATGCGTTATGCGTTATGCGTTATGGGCTATGCGATAAGCGTTATGCGTTATGCATTATGCGTTATGCGTTATGCGTTATGCGTTATGCGTTATGCGTCATGCGTTATGCGTTATGCGTTATGCGTTATGCGTTATGCGTTATGCGTTATGCGTTATGCGTTATGCGTTATGCGTTATGCGTTATGCGTTATGCGTTATGCGTTATGCGTTATGCGTTATGCGTTATGCGTTATGCGTTATGCGTTATGCGTTATGCGTTATGCGTTATGCGTTATGCGTTATGCGTTATGCGTTATGCGTTATGCGTTATGCGTTATGCGTTATGCGTTATGCGTTATGCGTTATGCGTTATGCGTTATGCGTTATGCGTTATGCGTTATGCGTTATGCGTTATGCGTTATGCGTTATGCGTTATGCGTTATGCGTTATGCGTTATGCGTTATGCGTTATGCGTTATGCGTTTTGCGTTATGCGTTATGCGTTATGCGTTATGCGTTATGCGTTATCCGTTATGCGTTATGACTTTTTCATTGAACGTTATGCGTTATGTGTTATGCGTTATGCGTTATGCGTTATGCGTTATGCGTTCTGGGTTATGCGTTATGCGTTATTCGTTATGCGTTATGCTTATGCGTTATGCGTTATCCGTTATGCGTTATGCGTTATGCGTTATGCGTTATCCGTTATGCGTTATGCACGATGCGTTATGCGTTATGCGTTATGGGCTATGCGTTAAGCGTTATGCGTTATGCATTATGCGTTACGCGTTATGCGTTAGGCGTTATGCGTTAAGCGTTATGCGTTATGCGTTATGCGTTATGCGTTATGCGTTATGCGTTATGCGTTATGCGTTATGCGTTATGCGTTATGCGTTATGCGTTATGCGTTATGCGTTATGCGTTATGCGTTATGCGTTATGCGTAATGCGTTATGCGTTAAGCGTTATGCGATATGTGTTATGCGTTATGCGTTATGCGTTATACGTTATGCGTTATGCGTTATACGTTATGCGTTATGCGTTATCCGTTATGCGTTATCCGTTATGCGTTATGCGTTATGCGTTAAGCGTTATGCGTTATTCGTTATGCGTTATGCGTTACGCGTTATACGTTATGCGTTATGCGTGATGCGTTATGCGTTATGCGTTATGCGTTAAGCGTTATGCGTTAAGCGTTATGCGTTATGTGATATGCGTTATGTGTTATGCGTTATCCGTTATGCGTTATGCGATATGTGTTATGCGTTATGCGTCATGCGTCATGCGTTATGCGTTATGCGTTATGCGTTATGCGTTATGCGTTATGCGTTATGCGTTATGCGTTATGCGTTATGCGTTATGCGTTATGCGTTATGCGTTATGCGTTATGCGTTATGCGTTATGCGTTATGCGTTATGCGTTATGCGTTATGCGTTATGCGTTATGCGTTATGCGTTATGCGTTATGCGTTATGCGTTATGCGTTATGCGTTATGCGTTATGCGTTATGCGTTATGCGTTATGCGTGATGCGTTATGCGTTATGCGTCATGCGTTATGCGTTATGCGTTATGCGTTATGCGTTATGCGTTATGCGTTATGCGTTATGCGTTATGCGTTATGCGTTATGCGTTATGCGTTTTGCTTTATGCGTTATGCGTTATGCGTTATGCGTTATGCGTTATGCGTTATGCGTTATGCGTTATGCGTTATGCGTTATGCGTTATGCGTTATGCGTTATGCGTTATGCGTTATGCGTTATGCGTTATGCGTTATGCGTTATGCGTTATGCGTTATGCGTTATGCGTTATGCGTTATGCGTTATGCGTTATGCGTTATGCGTTATGCGTTATGCGTTATGCGTTATGCGTTATGCGTTATGCGTTATGCGTTATGCGTTATGCGTTATGCGTTATGCGTTATGCGTTATGCGTTATGCGTTATGCGTTATGCGTTATGCGTTATGCGTTATGCGTTATGCGTTATGCGTTATGCGTTATGCGTTATGCGTTATGCGTTATGCGTTATGCGTTATGCGTTATGCGTTATGCGTTATGCGTTATGCGTTATGCGTTATGCGTTATGCGTTATGCGTTATGCGTTATGCGTTATGCGTTATGCGTTATGCGTTATGCGTTATGCGTTATGCGTTATGCGTTATGCGTTATGCGTTATGCGTTATGCGTTATGCGTTATGCGTTATGCGTTATGCGTTATGCGTTATGCGTTATGCGTTATGCGTTATGCGTTATGCGTTATGCGTTATGCGTTATGCGTTAAGCGTTATGCGTTAAGCGTTATGCGTTATGTGATATGCGTTATGTGTTATGCGTTATCCGTTATGCGTTATGCGTTATGCGTTATGCGTTATGCGTTATGCGTTAAGCGTTATGCGTTATGCGTTATGCGATATGTGTTATGCGTTATGCGTTATGCGTTATGCGTTAAGCGTTATGCGTTATGCGTTATGCGTTATGCGTTATGCGTTATGCGTTATGCGTTATGCGTTATGCGTTATGCGTTATGCGTTATGCGTTATGCGTTATGCGTTATGCGTTATGCGTTATGCGTTATGCGTTATGCGTTATGCATTATGCGTTATGCGTTATGCGTTATGCGTTATGCGTTATGCGTCATGCGTTATGCGTTATGCGTTATGCGTTATGCGTTATGCGTTATGCGTTATGCGTTATGCGTTATGCGTTATGCGTTATGCGTTATGCGTTATGCGTTATGCGTTATGCGTTATGCGTTATGCGTTATGCGTTATGCGTTATGCGTTATGCGTTATGCGTTATGCGTTATGCGTTATGCGTTATGCGTTATGCGTTATGCGTTATGCGTTATGCGTTATGCGTTATGCGTTATGCGTTATGCGTTATGCGTTATGCGTTATGCGTTATGCGTTATGCGTTATGCGTTATGCGTTATGCGTTATGCGTTATGCGTTATGCGTTATGCGTTATGCGTTATGCGTTATGCGTTATGCGTTATGCGTTTTGCGTTATGCGTTATGCGTTATGCGTTATGCGTTATGCGTTATCCGTTATGCGTTATGACTTTTTCATTGAACGTTATGCGTTATGTGTTATGCGTTATGCGTTATGCGTTATGCGTTATGCGTTCTGGGTTATGCGTTATGCGTTATTCGTTATGCGTTATGCTTATGCGTTATGCGTTATCCGTTATGCGTTATGCGTTATGCGTTATGCGTTATCCGTTATGCGTTATGCACGATGCGTTATGCGTTATGCGTTATGGGCTATGCGTTAAGCGTTATGCGTTATGCATTATGCGTTACGCGTTATGCGTTAGGCGTTATGCGTTAAGCGTTATGCGTTATGCGTTATGCGTTATGCGTTATGCGTTATGCGTTATGCGTTATGCGTTATGCGTTATGCGTTATGCGTTATGCGTTATGCGTTATGCGTTATGCGTTATGCGTTATGCGTAATGCGTTATGCGTTAAGCGTTATGCGATATGTGTTATGCGTTATGCGTTATGCGTTATACGTTATGCGTTATGCGTTATACGTTATGCGTTATGCGTTATCCGTTATGCGTTATCCGTTATGCGTTATGCGTTATGCGTTAAGCGTTATGCGTTATTCGTTATGCGTTATGCGTTACGCGTTATACGTTATGCGTTATGCGTGATGCGTTATGCGTTATGCGTTATGCGTTAAGCGTTATGCGTTAAGCGTTATGCGTTATGTGATATGCGTTATGTGTTATGCGTTATCCGTTATGCGTTATGCGATATGTGTTATGCGTTATGCGTCATGCGTCATGCGTTATGCGTTATGCGTTATGCGTTATGCGTTATGCGTTATGCGTTATGCGTTATGCGTTATGCGTTATGCGTTATGCGTTATGCGTTATGCGTTATGCGTTATGCGTTATGCGTTATGCGTTATGCGTTATGCGTTATGCGTTATGCGTTATGCGTTATGCGTTATGCGTTATGCGTTATGCGTTATGCGTTATGCGTTATGCGTTATGCGTTATGCGTTATGCGTTATGCGTTATGCGTGATGCGTTATGCGTTATGCGTCATGCGTTATGCGTTATGCGTTATGCGTTATGCGTTATGCGTTATGCGTTATGCGTTATGCGTTATGCGTTATGCGTTATGCGTTTTGCTTTATGCGTTATGCGTTATGCGTTATGCGTTATGCGTTATGCGTTATGCGTTATGCGTTATGCGTTATGCGTTATGCGTTATGCGTTATGCGTTATGCGTTATGCGTTATGCGTTATGCGTTATGCGTTATGCGTTATGCGTTATGCGTTATGCGTTATGCGTTATGCGTTATGCGTTATGCGTTATGCGTTATGCGTTATGCGTTATGCGTTATGCGTTATGCGTTATGCGTTATGCGTTATGCGTTATGCGTTATGCGTTATGCGTTATGCGTTATGCGTTATGCGTTATGCGTTATGCGTTATGCGTTATGCGTTATGCGTTATGCGTTATGCGTTATGCGTTATGCGTTATGCGTTATGCGTTATGCGTTATGCGTTATGCGTTATGCGTTATGCGTTATGCGTTATGCGTTATGCGTTATGCGTTATGCGTTATGCGTTATGCGTTATGCGTTATGCGTTATGCGTTATGCGTTATGCGTTATGCGTTATGCGTTATGCGTTATGCGTTATGCGTTATGCGTTATGCGTTATGCGTTATGCGTTATGCGTTATGCGTTATGCGTTATGCGTTAAGCGTTATGCGTTAAGCGTTATGCGTTATGTGATATGCGTTATGTGTTATGCGTTATCCGTTATGCGTTATGCGTTATGCGTTATGCGTTATGCGTTATGCGTTAAGCGTTATGCGTTATGCGTTATGCGATATGTGTTATGCGTTATGCGTTATGCGTTATGCGTTAAGCGTTATGCGTTATGCGTTATGCGTTATGCGTTATGCGTTATGCGTTATGCGTTATGCGTTATGCGTTATGCGTTATGCGTTATGCGTTATGCGTTATGCGTTATGCGTTATGCGTTATGCGTTATGCGTTATGCGTTATGCGTTATGCGTTATGCGTTATGCGTTATGCGTTATGCGTTATGCGTTATGCGTTATGCGTTATGCGTTATGCGTTATGCGTTATGCGTTATGCGTTATGCGTTATGCGTTATGCGTTATGCGTTATGCGTTATGCGTTATGCGTTATGCGTTATGCGTTATGCGTTATGCGTTATGCGTTATGCGTTATGCGTTAAGCGTTATGCGTTAAGCGTTATGCGTTATGTGATATGCGTTATGTGTTATGCGTTATCCGTTATGCGTTATGCGTTATGCGTTATGCGTTATGCGTTATGCGTTAAGCGTTATGCGTTATGCGTTATGCGATATGTGTTATGCGTTATGCGTTATGCGTTATGCGTTATGCGTTAAGCGTTATGCGTTATGCGTTATGCGTTATGCGTTATGCGTTATGCGTTATGCGTTATGCGTTATGCGTTATGCGTTATGCGTTATGCGTTATGCGTTATGCGTTATGCGTTATGCGTTATGCGTTATGCGTTATGCGTTATGCGTTATGCGTTATGCGTTATGCGTTATGCGTTATGCGTCATGCGTTATGCGTTATTCGTTATGCGTTATGCGTTATGCGTTATGCGTTATTCGTTAAGCGTTATGCGTTAAGCGTTATGCGTTATGCGATATGCGTTATGCGTTATGCGTTATGCGTTATGCGTTATGCGTTATGCGTTATGCGTTATGCGTTATGCGTTATGCGTTATGCGTTATGCGTTATGCGTTATGCGTTATGCGTTATGCGTTATGCGATATGCGTTATGCGTTATGCGTTATGCGTTAAGCGTTATGCGTTATGGGTTATGCGATATGTGTTATGCGTTATGCGTTATGCGTTACGCGTTATACGTTATGCGTTATGCGTGATGCGTTATGCGTTATGCGTTATGGGCAATGCGTTAAGCGTTATGCGTTATGCATTATGCGTTATGCGTTATGCGTTATGCGTTAAGCGTTATGCGTTATGCGTTACGCGTTATGCGTTATGCGTTATCCGTTATGCGTTATGCGTTATGCGTTATGCGTAATGCGTTATGCGTTAAGCGTTATGCGATATGTGTTATGCGTTATGCGTTATGCGTTATACGTTATGCGTTATGCGTTATACGTTATGCGTTATGCGTTATCCGTTATGCGTTATCCGTTATGCGTTATGCGTTATGCGTTAAGCGTTATGCGTTATTCGTTATGCGTTATGCGTTACGCGTTATACGTTATGCGTTATGCGTGATGCGTTATGCGTTATGCGTTATGCGTTAAGCGTTATGCGTTAAGCGTTATGCGTTATGTGATATGCGTTATGTGTTATGCGTTATCCGTTATGCGTTATGCGTTATGCGTTATGCGTTATGCGTTATGCGTTATGCGTTAAGCGTTATGCGTTATGCGTTATGCGATATGTGTTATGCGTTATGCGTTATGCGTTACGCGTTATACGTTATGCGTTATGCGTTATGCGTTATGCGTTATGCGTTATGCGTTATGCGTTATGCGTTATGCGTTATGCGTTATGCGTTATGCGTTATGCGTTATGCGTTATGCGTTATGCGTTATGCGTTATGCGTTATGCGTTATGCGTTATGCGTTATGCGTTATGCGTTATGCGTTATGCGTTATGCGTTATGCGTTAAGCGTTATGCGTTAAGCGTTATGCGTTATGTGATATGCGTTATGTGTTATGCGTTATCCGTTATGCGTTATGCGTTATGCGTTATGCGTTATGCGTTATGCGTTATGCGTTAAGCGTTATGCGTTATGCGTTATGCGATATGTGTTATGCGTTATGCGTTATGCGTTACGCGTTATACGTTATGCGTTATGCGTTATACGTTATGCGTTATGCGTTATACGTTATGCGTTATGCGTTATCCGTTATGCGTTATGCGTTATGCGTTATCCGTTATGCGTTATCCGTTATGCGTTATGCGTTATGCGTTAAGCGTTATGCGTTATTCGTTATGCGTTATGCGTTACGCGTTATACGTTATGCGTTATGCGTTATGCGTGATGCGTTATGCGTTATGCGTTATGGGCAATGCGTTAAGCGTTATGCGTTATGCATTATGCGTTATGCGTTATGCGTTATGCGTTAAGCGTTATGCGTTATGCGTTATGCGTTATGCGTTATGCGTTATGCGTTATGCGTTATGCGTTATGCGTTATGCGTTATGCGTTATGCGTTATGCGTTATGCGTTATGCGTTATGCGTTATGCGTTATGCGTTATGCGTTATGCGTTATGCGTTATGCGTTATGCGTTATGCGTTATGCGTTATGCGTTATGCGTTATGCGTTATGCGTTATGCGTTATGCGTTATGCGTCATGCGTCATGCGTCATGCGTTATGCGTTATGCGTTATGCGTTATGCGTTATGCGTTATGCGTTATGCGTTATGCGTTATGCGTTATGCGTTATGCGTTATGCGTTATGCGTTATGCGTTATGCGTTATGCGTTATGCGTTATGCGTTATGCGTTATGCGTTATGCGTTATGCGTTATGCGTTATGCGTTATGCGTTATGCGTTATGCGTCATGCGTTATGCGTTATGCGTTATGCGTTATGCGTTATGCGTTATGCGTTATGCGTTATGCGTTATGCGTTATGCGTTATGCGTTATGCGTTATGCGTTATGCGTTATGCGTTATGCGTTATGCGTTATGCGTTATGCGTTATGCGTTATGCGTTATGCGTTATGCGTTATGCGTTATGCGTTATGCGTTATGCGTTATGCGTTATGCGTTATGCGTTATGCGTTATGCGTTATGCGTTATTCGTTATGCGTTATGCGTTATGCGTTATGCGTTATTCGTTAAGCGTTATGCGTTAAGCGTTATGCGTTATGCGATATGCGTTATGCGTTATGCGTTATGCGTTATGCGTTATGCGTTATGCGTTATGCGTTATGCGTTATGCGTTATGCGTTATGCGTTATGCGTTATGCGTTATGCGTTATGCGTTATGCGTTATGCGTTATGCGTTATGCGTTATGCGTTATGCGTTATGCGTTATGCGTTATGCGTTATGCGTTATGCGTTATGCGTTATGCGTTAAGCGTTATGCGTTATGCGTTATGCGATATGTGTTATGCGTTATGCGTTATGCGTTACGCGTTATACGTTATGCGTTATGCGTGATGCGTTATGCGTTATGCGTTATGGGCAATGCGTTAAGCGTTATACGTTATGCATTATGCGTTATGCGTTATGCGTTATGCGTTAAGCGTTATGCGTTATGCGTTACGCGTTATGCGTTATGCGTTATGCGTTATGCGTTATGCGTTATGCGTTATGCGTTATGCGTTATGCGTTATGCGTTATGCGTTATGCGTTATGGGCAATGCGTTAAGCGTTATACGTTATGCATTATGCGTTATGCGTTATGCGTTATGCGTTATGCGTTATGCGTTATGCGTTACGCGTTATGCGTTATGCGTTATGCGTTATGCGTTATGCGTTATGCGTTATGCGTTATGCGTTATGCGTTATGCGTTATGCGTTATGCGTTATGCGTTATGCGTTATGCGTTATGCGTTATGCGTTATGCGTTATGCGTTATGCGTTATGCGTTATGCGTTATGCGTTATGCGTTATGCGTTATGCGTTATGTGTTACACGAACCCTTTAGGGAACTGAGGATCCGTGAACGATAAATGCGTTGGACTCGCGTGAAGAAGGACAGGAGAAAATTCGGTCGGAGATTGGATATTCGTGAGAGGTTTCAGTCAATCGTTCCACCCGCGTGTTACGGTTCACAAAACAAGCACTTTATTGTTGCTGAGGCTACGGACGCACTTTAACCCGAAAGAACAGAGCTCGCAGGGAGATTATTCTACGTGTTTCTCGCAGAGGAGATTGTCGGTCGTTTTTGAAACTTGCTCGTAGCTATTATATAATTCGCGTGTGTACTCGCAGAGGAGGTTACAACGGAACGCGCCTTCAAACTGGCTGGGGGTCCTATTTACCGGTAATCGGTGGATTCCCCCACCGTACACACATACGGGAGCTCGCTTCGAGGTGAAGACTCGCCGCGGTGCTGTAGGGACGACGAGGGGGGTGGTCGCGGCGCTGAATCATACGAAACTGTATCGTTCGCGTTTAACAAACCGCCCGCCTTGCGCGGTCGCGCAACAGAAACGGATAATCTATATATCTCGAAGAGCTCCCCATACATACGTACACATACACACACATACTAACTATTTACAATATTTACAATGTTTCGGATGACGACACCTGGGCCGACGGCCGGCCGCGACTGTTATGTCACGTAGGTCGTGACGTCGCACGCTCGACAACATTATTCGGGGGGTGCCTTCAGTTGTTTACTGGTAACTGGCAGACACGAGTGATGGGTCGTTTATATGTTGAGGACGCGGTCTTAACCTCCACCACTCGTACGTGGCCGTCTTTACCTGGGAACGTTTTTACGACCCTCCCTAATTCCCATTTGTTAGGAGGTAGTAGGGGGTTGTCCAAGAGGACTACCGCTCCTACAGTCAGATCCTTTTGTTCAGTTTGCCATTTGTACCGCGACTGCAGTTCCTGCAAGTACTCGCGGGACCATACGCGCCACAGCAGTTCGTGGAATTTTTGCACTTGTTGCCATCGTGATAAGTGCGTTGTCGGCTCGTCAATCACGGGAGGAACCGGACGTGAAATCAGCGGACTACCGGTTAAAAAGTGCCCTGGCGTAAGGATTTCAAGACACTCTGGGTCGTCGCGCACCCGAGTAATCGGACGCGAGTTTAACGTGGCTTCCACCTTGCAAAGCAGTGTGGACATCTCTTCGGAGGTTGACGCGAACGACCCCATGATACGACGAAGATGATGCTTGGTTGACCGGACTGCGGCTTCCTGCATTCCTCCGTGATGAGGAGCGCCCGGGGGATAGAACTTCCACTGAATAAGAAGAGTGGAGCATCGATTTTTCAATTCCGGCGAATTTGTGACTTCGACGAAGTGTCGAGCGAGTTCGTTGGACGCGCCTACGAAATTCGTGCCATTGTCGCTAGTGATCGTCTGAGGAACACCACGTCTGGACGTGAAGCGGTCGAAGGCTGCGAGGAAGGCAGCCGTGGAGCAATCATCAACCAACTCTAAATGGACCGCGTGAGTAGCAAAACAGATAAATACTGCAATGTATTTTTTATAAGTTCGCTTTCCGCGCCCGGGTGCGTCTCGTACTTGGTAGGGACCGGCGTAATCGACTCCAATGTGAGAGAATGGAGGGGACGGACGGCAACGTGACGTCACGAGGTCTTGCATTACCTGCGTTGCAGTTTCCGCCCGCCAACGCGCGCATTTGACGCACTTATGAATCACGCGACGGACCGAATTACGCAACCCTAGGATCCAATATTTTTGTCTTGTTGTGTACGTCGTGATTTGATTTCCGCCATGCAAGGAGAGAAGATGCGATTCCCGAATAATGAGGTCGGAAACGTGATGTTTCGGCAATATCGCGGGGTGCTTCGTTTCCCAAGGCAGAAAGGAGTTTCTGAGCCTCCCGCCTACGCGTACGACTCCGCATTGGTCGATGAAAGGGCTGAGCGGCAAAAGCGACGAGCCACTGGTCAACGCTTTGTTCCGCGCGAACGCGGCGATTTCGGTTGCGAACGAGCTGCGTTGGATTATTCGCAGTATTGTTATTTCCGAATCGCGTAGCTCCGAGACGGTGAGGAACGAGGGGGGCGCGGTGCTTGTTTGCTTTCGCACCGTGTTTATAAATCGCCGCACGTGACAGAATACGCGGATTAGGCGTTGCCAGCTAGAGAAGCGAGACAGAGCATCCCAATCTTTGATTGTGACCGTATTATGTACGGCGGTTTTACATTTTTCCTCCTCCGTTTCGTAGGTCTGCTGAACGGGCCAGTCTTCTTCGTCCCTCTTCAACCACGATGGACCCTCGATCCACAGCGTCGATGACAGCAGTGCTTCTGCACTTACACCACGCGAATTCAGGTCTGCAGGATTGTAGTGCGTCGGCACGTGTCTCCAGACGGCATTCGGCAGTGTGGAGTGGATCTTGGACGTCCTGTTGGCCACCATGGTCTTCCAAGCTGCTGGGTGTTTCCGCAACCATGCGAGGACAATCGTGGAGTCCGTCCAGCAAACTGTCTTCGTTACCGGTATCCCGATCGAGTGGGTCACGTGAGCGGCCAATTCAGTTAGCATGACGGCTCCGTTTAACTCGAGGATAGGGATAGAGACAGTTTTTATTGGAGCTACTCGCGATTTAGCTGTGAGCAGCGTGGTATGCGTTTCGCCGGTGAGCGACGTTACGCGGGCGTAAATCGCGCATGAAAAGGCGGCACGAGATGCGTCGCTGAATCCATGTAGTTGGATTTCGAGTGAGTCAGGGGCGTACTGGATCCACCGCGGGACCCTCATTGCGGTTAAAGCACGCCAGTCCATACAGAAGAGGTTCCAGGTTTCGCGGGTGTCGTCCGATACGCAGTCATCCCAGCTGATTCGTTCGAGCCATTGTTGCTGCATCAAGATTTTGGCTCGAACAACAATTGGAGACAACCATCCTAGAGGGTCGAACAACGTCGCAATCTCCGAGAGCAATTCGCGCTTGCTCATCTTCTCCTTTCTGACCGCCAGTTTTTGTAAGTCAAAATAGAACGTGTCGTCCGAGGGGATCCACCTGATTCCGAGGACTTTGAGTTCCGAAGCATTGAATATTCGCAGATCCACCGCGTGTGAATGTGTGGCTGCGGGAATATTTCGCAGGGATTCGGCATCGTTGCCCGCCCATTTTCGCAGATTGAATCCGCCTCGAGACAACAGCTGACAGACTTGTATTCTAGTCTGTTCGAGCAGCTGTTTGTCCGGCGCGCCCATGAATACGTCGTCGACATAAACACTGTTGCGAAGAATCGGGGACGCGAGGGGGTATTCCGAACCTTCCAACTTGTTTACTTCTTGTATAACGCGCATCGAGAGGTACGGGGCGCAGGCGGTTCCGTAGGTTACCGTATTCAATTCGAACGTCTCGAGATTACCGGTAGATTCGCTTCTCCACAAGATGCATTGATATTTGCGATCTTGTGGGTGGATGAGAATTTGACGGAACATTTTCTCAATGTCCGCCACTAGAACATATTTGTGGATTCGCCACGCTAATAAGATGTGAGTGATATCTAACTGTAACTTCGGACCAGTAAGTAGGATGTCGTTTAAGGAGTATCCGCTAGACGTTTGGCTCGACGCATTAAAAACGACTCGGAGCTTTGTAGTCAAGCTTTCCTCTCGGAGAACGGCGCGATGTGGAATGTAATTCCTGGAACGGTCGACGCCATCGAGACGGTTCATGTGGCCGAGCGACTCATACTCGCGGATGAACGCATTATATTCGCATTTTACCGCCTCGTTTTCGCGTAGTTTCCGGGTCAGACGTGCCAGTGACGCGGTGGCTCCTCGGAGTGAATCTCCGAGGAAGTCCTCGGGGACCGACTTGAGAAACGGTAACCGCACCACGAATCTGCCGGTAGCGTCGCGCGAGTAGGTTTTTTCGAAGTGCCGCTCGCATTCTATTTCCAAGGGAGTGAGGATACGCGTTTCAGGGACCGCTTCCGTTTCCCAAAAACGAGTTAACGCACGTTCGAGTGGATCCGTGATTGTCCCGTGATGCGTGGTAACCGCGACGCGATGGTTTTCCGGGGTGTTGATGCATCCGGACAAGATCCAACCGAATACCGTATTTTGCGCAATCGGTCCTTGGTTACTGGGGAGTCGAACGCCAGGTCGTAGAATTTGCGCGAAGATATCCGCGCCTAGGAGCAATTCGATACGTTGCTTTGATGCGGGCTCGGGGTCCGCGAGCGCGAGATCGAACAGGGCGCTGTAATTTTCCATCTGGATCGCCGGCGGCGCGTACTGCGTTATACCGCGCACTATGAACGCACGGGTTAACAGTGCTGGTGACTCCTGTTTGGACGAACCTATCTGCAGTTGCACACTATAATCAATGGTGCTTGTTCGTTCGCCGCCGAGACCAGTCACGGAAATCGGTGCTCGGACTTTTTGTAAACGTAGCTGCTGTACAAGATTGGTGGACACGAACGAGGATTGAGACCCCTGGTCTAATAGCGCGCGGGCTAATCGCGACTGACCGTTGGGCGCGAAAACTTTGACCATTGCGGTAGCCAGTAGGACAGTCTGAATGCCATTCGGACTGGCTTCGGCGAAATGTGTCGCAACGTTACTACCGATTTCTTCTGAATTCACGGGCCGCGCAGGGGCTTGAGCCGATAACGGTGTCTGAAGAGTGGTAGACGCGTCTAATCTCGAGGGCTGGACCGAAGATGCATGGTTTCGGTAACCACTCGTTTTGGGTCTGCTGAGGGCCCTGGATTCTCCGCGGTGCAGCAATGTGTGGTGCTTTTCACCACACTGTCTACACACGTTTGTGCTCGGGCAATTCGACACGGTGTGATTCGCGCCGAGGCAATTTATGCACGCGTGTTGACTTTTCAGCGTCTCGAAGCGCGCTAGTGGCGAGAGGCTACGGAACATGCTACAGTCGCGGGGTACGTGCGCTTCTTTGCAAAGAAAGCAAGTAGGAGACGGCCTACTTTCTTCAATCACGTGCGCGTTCGTTTTTTGTCGTAACGGTTTCGCAGGACCCGCGGAGGATTGTAGTTGTTGCGTCGGTTGATTGGACATCTTAACCGCCGCGGTTTGTTCTAAAACAAACTTTTCCATCGCCGCGTATGTTGGGTAGGTTCGTGCATCTCCGAGGGTTTTGTTCCACTCCGTTTCTAATTCGCGGTCGAACTTGCTCGAAACGAAATAAACGAGATGATCCTCTTTCGTGCCTCTACCTAACTTGTACAACGCCTCGAGGGTGTTACGATAATGAATCGTGAACTGATTCAGCGAGTCGAGCTGCGACAATTTGATCGATTTCAAGGAATAAAGTTTTTGCATCAGCGTATGTACAATGACTCGTTCGTTATCGTAAATTTCCTTGAGACGGGTCCAGCCGATCTGGAAGTTCGCGTCCGTTACATCGAGGTGCTGTATCGATTCTAGTGCTTCGCCCGACAATGCGCTAAGCAAGTACTGCAATCGTTCTGAGCCCGTCAAGGTTTCGTTTACAATTACCGCGGAATTGAATCGCGATTCGAACGATTTCCAACGCGTGTAATCGCCGTCAAATTTCGGGAGTTCGATCCGGGGTAATTTAACATGCGCGGGACGAGTTACCATGCTAGCTGGAAACGCCATAGATGAATTCGCCGCAGGGGGTGTGATGGGGGGGCGTAGATGGGCCAGCTGCTCCCGTAGGTAGGACCAGCCATCAAGGTACGCGTCCTCCATCCGATCCATTGTTCCGGCCTTGAAGTAAGGTAGGTCTTCTTTCGTCCGGTCCGCTTTCCGGTACGCTTGGAGGTACCCGTTGAAAGAAGTAATCTGGGTCCAGGTCTCCTGATACATGGTCAGCCTGGTGTCCAGATACTCCACGGTGTAGTTGTCGACCCCTTTTTTCTTCGTATTCGCCAATATTTTCGTGAGTTGAGCAAACGCCTGTGTTTGCCGCTCCAGCACCGCTTCGAAGGTCTCCGTGACACTTGTATTCATGTTCACAGCGTGTTTTTACTTTGAAAGTCACGAGACCCGACACGAACGTTTGAAATGGACGGTTGGTTTCGCCTCTAACGTTTTCCGAACGATCCAGGTTTCTTCACTAATCCGGCTCGAAGGACCAAAAACTGTTACACGAACCCTTTAGGGAACTGAGGATCCGTGAACGATAAATGCGTTGGACTCGCGTGAAGAAGGACAGGAGAAAATTCGGTCGGAGACTGGATATTCGTGAGAGGTTTCAGTCAATCGTTCCACCCGCGTGTTACGGTTCACAAAACAAGCACTTTATTGTTGCTGAGGCTACGGACGCACTTTAACCCGAAAGAACAGAGCTCGCAGGGAGATTATTCTACGTGTTTCTCGCAGAGGAGATTGTCGGTCGTTTTTGAAACTTGCTCGTAGCTATTATATAATTCGCGTGTGTACTCGCAGAGGAGGTTACAACGGAACGCGCCTTCAAACTGGCTGGGGGTCCTATTTACCGGTAATCGGTGGATTCCCCCACCGTACACACATACGGGAGCTCGCTTCGAGGTGAAGACTCGCCGCGGTGCTGTAGGGACGACGAGGGGGGTGGTCGCGGCGCTGAATCATACGAAACTGTATCGTTCGCGTTTAACATTATGCGTTATGCGTTATGCGTTATGCGTTATGCGTTATGCGTTATGCGTTATGCGTTATGCGTTATGCGTTATGCGTTATGCGTTATGCGTTATGCGTTATGCGTTATGCGTTATGCGTTATGCGTTCTGGGTTATGCGTTATGCGTTATTCGTTATGCGTTATGCTTATGCGTTATGCGTTATCCGTTATGCGTTATGCGTTATGCGTTATGCGTTATCCGTTATGCGTTATGCGCGATGCGTTATGCGTTATGCGTTATGGGCTATGCGTTAAGCGTTATGCGTTATGCATTATACGTTACGCGTTATGCGTTAGGCGTTATGCGTAAAGCGTTATGCGTTATGCGTTATGCGTTATGCGTTATGCGTTATGCGTTATGCGTTATGCGTTATGCGTTATGCGTTATGCGTTATGCGTTATGCGTTATGCGTTATGCGTTATGCGTTATGCGTTATGCGTTATGCGTTATGCGTTATGCGTTATGCGTTATGCGTTATGCGTTATGCGTTATGCGTTAAGCGTTATGCGTTATGCGTTATGCGTTATGCGTTATGCGTTATGCGTTATGCGTTAAGCGTTATGCGTTAAGCGTTATGCGTTATGTGATATGCGTTATGTGTTATGCGTTATCCGTTATGCGTTATGCGTTATGCGTTATGCGTTATGCGTTATGCGTTATGCGTTATGCGTTATGCGTTATGCGTTATGCGTTATGCGTTATGCGTTATGCGTTATGCGTTATGCGTTATGCGTTATGCGTTATGCGTTAAGCGTTATGCGTTATGCGTTATGCGTTATGCGTTATGCGTTATGCGTTATGCGTTAAGCGTTATGCGTTAAGCGTTATGCGTTATGTGATATGCGTTATGTGTTATGCGTTATCCGTTATGCGTTATGCGTTATGCGTTATGCGTTAAGCGTTATGCGTTATGCGTTATGCGATATGTGTTATGCGTTATGCGTTATGCGTTACGCGTTATACGTTATGCGTTATGCGTTATACGTTATGCGTTATGCGTTATCCGTTATGCGTTAT
This sequence comes from Lasioglossum baleicum, assembly GCF_051020765.1. Classification (NCBI taxonomy): domain Eukaryota; kingdom Metazoa; phylum Arthropoda; class Insecta; order Hymenoptera; family Halictidae; genus Lasioglossum; species Lasioglossum baleicum. The sequence goes on along the minus strand of NW_027469197.1, from coordinate 361,308 downwards.
CCGTTATGCGTTATGCGTTATGCGTTAAGCGTTATGCGTTATTCGTTATGCGTTATGCGTTACGCGTTATACGTTATGCGTTATGCGTGATGCGTTATGCGTTATGCGTTATGGGCTATGCGATAAGCGTTATGCGTTATGCATTATGCGTTATGCGTTATGCGTTATGCGTTATGCGTTATGCGTCATGCGTTATGCGTTATGCGTTATGCGTTATGCGTTATGCGTTATGCGTTATGCGTTATGCGTTATGCGTTATGCGTTATGCGTTATGCGTTATGCGTTATGCGTTATGCGTTATGCGTTATGCGTTATGCGTTATGCGTTATGCGTTATGCGTTATGCGTTATGCGTGATGCGTTATGCGTTATGCGTTATGCGTTATGGGCAATGCGTTAAGCGTTATGCGTTATGCATTATGCGTTATGCGTTATGCATTATGCGTTATGCGTTATGCGTTATGCGTTATGCGTTATGCGTTATGCGTCATGCGTTATGCGTTATGCGTTATGCGTTATGCGTTATGCGTTATGCGTTATGCGTTATGCGTTATGCGTTATGCGTTATGCGTTATGCGTTATGCGTTATGCGTTATGCGTTATGCGTTATGCGTTATGCGTTATGCGTTATGCGTTATGCGTTATGCGTTATGCGTTATGCGTTATGCGTTATGCGTTATGCGTTATGCGTTAAGCGTTATGCGTTATGCGTTATGCGTTATGCGTTATGCGTTATGCGTTATGCGTTAAGCGTTATGCGTTAAGCGTTATGCGTTATGTGATATGCGTTATGTGTTATGCGTTATCCGTTATGCGTTATGCGTTATGCGTTATGCGTTAAGCGTTATGCGTTATGCGTTATGCGATATGTGTTATGCGTTATGCGTTATGCGTTACGCGTTATACGTTATGCGTTATGCGTTATACGTTATGCGTTATGCGTTATCCGTTATGCGTTATCCGTTATGCGTTATGCGTTATGCGTTAAGCGTTATGCGTTATTCGTTATGCGTTATGCGTTACGCGTTATACGTTATGCGTTATGCGTGATGCGTTATGCGTTATGCGTTATGGGCTATGCGATAAGCGTTATGCGTTATGCATTATGCGTTATGCGTTATGCGTTATGCGTTATGCGTTATGCGTCATGCGTTATGCGTTATGCGTTATGCGTTATGCGTTATGCGTTATGCGTTATGCGTTATGCGTTATGCGTTATGCGTTATGCGTTATGCGTTATGCGTTATGCGTTATGCGTTATGCGTTATGCGTTATGCGTTATGCGTGATGCGTTATGCGTTATGCGTTATGCGTTATGGGCAATGCGTTAAGCGTTATGCGTTATGCATTATGCGTTATGCGTTATGCATTATGCGTTATGCGTTAGCGTTATGCGTTATGCGTTATGCGTTATGCGTCATGCGTTATGCGTTATGCGTTATGCGTTATGCGTTATGCGTTATGCGTTATGCGTTATGCGTTATGCGTTATGCGTTATGCGTTATGCGTTATGCGTTATGCGTTATGCGTTATGCGTTATGCGTTATGCGTTATGCGTTATGCGTTATGCGTTATGCGTTATGCGTTATGCGTTATGCGTTATGCGTTATGCGTTATGCGTTATGCGTTATGCGTTATGCGTTATGCGTTATGCGTTATGCGTTATGCGTTATGCGTTATGCGTTATGCGTTATGCGTTATGCGTTATGCGTTATGCGTTATGCGTTATGCGTTTTGCGTTATGCGTTATGCGTTATGCGTTATGCGTTATGCGTTATCCGTTATGCGTTATGACTTTTTCATTGAACGTTATGCGTTATGTGTTATGCGTTATGCGTTATGCGTTATGCGTTATGCGTTCTGGGTTATGCGTTATGCGTTATTCGTTATGCGTTATGCTTATGCGTTATGCGTTATCCGTTATGCGTTATGCGTTATGCGTTATGCGTTATCCGTTATGCGTTATGCGCGATGCGTTATGCGTTATGCGTTATGGGCTATGCGTTAAGCGTTATGCGTTATGCATTATGCGTTACGCGTTATGCGTTAGGCGTTATGCGTTAAGCGTTATGCGTTATGCGTTATGCGTTATGCGTTATGCGTTATGCGTTATGCGTTATGCGTTATGCGTTATGCGTTATGCGTTATGCGTTATGCGTTATGCGTTATGCGTTATGCGTTATGCGTTATGCGTTATGCGTTATGCGTTATGCGTTATGCGTTATGCGTTATGCGTTATGCGTTATGCGTTATGCGTTATGCGTTATGCGTTATGCGTTATGCGTTAAGCGTTATGCGTTATGCGTTATGCGTTATGCGTTATGCGTTATGCGTTAAGCGTTATGCGTTAAGCGTTATGCGTTATGTGATATGCGTTATGTGTTATGCGTTATCCGTTATGCGTTATGCGTTATGCGTTATGCGTTAAGCGTTATGCGTTATGCGTTATGCGATATGTGTTATGCGTTATGCGTTATGCGTTACGCGTTATACGTTATGCGTTATGCGTTATACGTTATGCGTTATGCGTTATCCGTTATGCGTTATCCGTTATGCGTTATGCGTTATGCGTTAAGCGTTATGCGTTATTCGTTATGCGTTATGCGTTACGCGTTATACGTTATGCGTTATGCGTGATGCGTTATGCGTTATGCGTTATGGGCTATGCGATAAGCGTTATCGTTATGCGTTATGCATTATGCGTTATGCGTTATGCGTTATGCGTTATGCGTTATGCGTCATGCGTTATGCGTTATGCGTTATGCGTTATGCGTTATGCGTTATGCGTTATGCGTTATGCGTTATGCGTTATGCGTTATGCGTTATGCGTTATGCGTTATGCGTTATGCGTTATGCGTTATGCGTTATGCGTTATGCGTTATGCGTTATGCGTTATGCGTTATGCGTTATGCGTTATGCGTTATGCGTTATGCGTTATGCGTTATGCGTTATGCGTTATGCGTTATGCGTTATGCGTTATGCGTTATGCGTTATGCGTTATGCGTTATGCGTTATGCGTTATGCGTTATGCGTTATGCGTTATGCGTTATTCGTTATGCGTTATGCGTTATGCGTTATGCGTTATTCGTTAAGCGTTATGCGTTAAGCGTTATGCGTTATGCGATATGCGTTATGCGTTATGCGTTATGCGTTATGCGTTATGCGTTATGCGTTATGCGTTATGCGTTATGCGTTATGCGTTATGCGTTATGCGTTATGCGTTATGCGTTATGCGTTATGCGTTATGCGTTATGCGTTATGCGTTATGCGTTATGCGTTATGCGTTATGCGTTATGCGTTAAGCGTTAAGCGTTATGCGTTATGCGATATGTGTTATGCGTTATGCGTTATGCGTTACGCGTTATACGTTATGCGTTATGCGTGATGCGTTATGCGTTATGCGTTATGGGTTATGCGTTATGCGTTATTCGTTATGCGTTATGCTTATGCGTTATGCGTTATCCGTTATGCGTTATGCGTTATGCGTTATGCGTTATCCGTTATGCGTTATGCGCTATGCGTTATGCGTTATGCGTTATGGGCTATGCGTTAAGCGTTATGCGTTAGGCGTTATGCGTTAAGCGTTATGCGTTATGCGTTATGCGTTATGCGTTATGCGTTATGCGTTATGCGTTATGCGTTATGCGTTATGCGTTATGCGTTATGCGTTATGCGTTATGCGTTATGCGTTATGCGTTATGCGTTATGCGTTATGCGTTATGCGTTATGCGTTATGCGTTATGCGTTATGCGTTATGCGTTATGCGTTATGCGTTATGCGTTATGCGTTAAGCGTTATGCGTTATGCGTTATGCGTTATGCGTTATGCGTTATGCGTTATGCGTTAAGCGTTATGCGTTAAGCGTTATGCGTTATGTGATATGCGTTATGTGTTATGCGTTATCCGTTATGCGTTATGCGTTATGCGTTATGCGTTAAGCGTTATGCGTTATGCGTTATGCGATATGTGTTATGCGTTATGCGTTATGCGTTACGCGTTATACGTTATGCGTTATGCGTTATACGTTATGCGTTATGCGTTATCCGTTATGCGTTATCCGTTATGCGTTATGCGTTATGCGTTAAGCGTTATGCGTTATTCGTTATGCGTTATGCGTTACGCGTTATACGTTATGCGTTATGCGTGATGCGTTATGCGTTATGCGTTATGGGCTATGCGATAAGCGTTATCGTTATGCGTTATGCATTATGCGTTATGCGTTATGCGTTATGCGTTATGCGTTATGCGTCATGCGTTATGCGTTATGCGTTATGCGTTATGCGTTATGCGTTATGCGTTATGCGTTATGCGTTATGCGTTATGCGTTATGCGTTATGCGTTATGCGTTATGCGTTATGCGTTATGCGTTATGCGTTATGCGTTATGCGTTATGCGTTATGCGTTATGCGTTATGCGTTATGCGTTATGCGTTATGCGTTATGCGTTATGCGTTATGCGTTATGCGTTATGCGTTATGCGTTATGCGTTATGCGTTATGCGTTATGCGTTATGCGTTATGCGTTATGCGTTATGCGTTATGCGTTATGCGTTATGCGTTATGCGTTATGCGTTATGCGTTATGCGTTATGCGTTATGCGTTATGCGTTATGCGTTATGCGTTATGCGTTATGCGTTATGCGTTATGCGTTATGCGTTATGCGTTATGCGTTATGCGTTATGCGTTATGCGTTATGCGTTATGCGTTATGCGTTATGCGTTATGCGTTATGCGTTATGCGTTATGCGTTATGCGTTATGCGTTTTGCGTTATGCGTTATGCGTTATGCGTTATGCGTTATGCGTTATGCGTTATCCGTTATGCGTTATGACTTTTTCATTGAACGTTATGCGTTATGTGTTATGCGTTATGCGTTATGCGTTATGCGTTATGCGTTCTGGGTTATGCGTTATGCGTTATTCGTTATGCGTTATGCTTATGCGTTATGCGTTATCCGTTATGCGTTATGCGTTATGCGTTATGCGTTATCCGTTATGCGTTATGCACGATGCGTTATGCGTTATGCGTTATGGGCTATGCGTTAAGCGTTATGCGTTATGCATTATGCGTTACGCGTTATGCGTTAGGCGTTATGCGTTAAGCGTTATGCGTTATGCGTTATGCGTTATGCGTTATGCGTTATGCGTTATGCGTTATGCGTTATGCGTTATGCGTTATGCGTTATGCGTTATGCGTTATGCGTTATGCGTTATGCGTTATGCGTTATGCGTTATGCGTTATGCGTTAAGCGTTATGCGTTAAGCGTTATGCGTTATGTGATATGCGTTATGTGTTATGCGTTATCCGTTATGCGTTATGCGTTATGCGTTATGCGTTATGCGTTATGCGTTAAGCGTTATGCGTTATGCATTATGCGTTACGCGTTATGCGTTAGGCGTTATGCGTTATGTGTTATGCGTTATGCGTTATGCGTTATGCGTTATGCGTTATGCGTTATGCGTTATGCGTTATGCGTTATGCGTTATGCGTTATGCGTTATGCGTTATGCGTTATGCGTTATGCGTTATGCGTTATGCGTTATGCGTTATGCGTTAAGCGTTATGCGTTAAGCGTTATGCGTTATGTGATATGCGTTATGTGTTATGCGTTATCCGTTATGCGTTATGCGTTATGCGTTATGCGTTATGCGTTATGCGTTAAGCGTTATGCGTTATGCGTTATGCGTTATGCGTTATGCGTTATGCGTTATGCGTTATGCGTTATGCGTTATGCGTTATGCGTTATGCGTTATGCGTTATGCGTTATGCGTTATGCGTTATGCGTTATGCGTTATGCGTTATGCGTTATGCGTTATGCGTTATGCGTTATGCGTTATGCGTTATGCGTTATGCGTTATGCGTTATGCGTTATGCGTTATGCGTCATGCGTTATGCGTTATTCGTTATGCGTTATGCGTTATGCGTTATGCGTTATTCGTTAAGCGTTATGCGTTAAGCGTTATGCGTTATGCGATATGCGTTATGCGTTATGCGTTATGCGTTATGCGTTATGCGTTATGCGTTATGCGTTATGCGTTATGCGTTATGCGTTATGCGTTATGCGTTATGCGTTATGCGTTATGCGTTATGCGATATGCGTTATGCGTTATGCGTTATGCGTTAAGCGTTATGCGTTATGGGTTATGCGATATGTGTTATGCGTTATGCGTTATGCGTTACGCGTTATACGTTATGCGTTATGCGTGATGCGTTATGCGTTATGCGTTATGGGCAATGCGTTAAGCGTTATGCGTTATGCATTATGCGTTATGCGTTATGCGTTATGCGTTAAGCGTTATGCGTTATGCGTTACGCGTTATGCGTTATGCGTTATCCGTTATGCGTTATGCGTTATGCGTTATGCGTTATGCGTTATGCGTTATGCGTTATGCGTTTTGCGTTATGCGTTATGCGTTATGCGTTATGCGTTATGCGTTATCCGTTATGCGTTATGACTTTTTCATTGAACGTTATGCGTTATGTGTTATGCGTTATGCGTTATGCGTTATGCGTTATGCGTTCTGGGTTATGCGTTATGCGTTATTCGTTATGCGTTATGCTTATGCGTTATGCGTTATCCGTTATGCGTTATGCGTTATGCGTTATGCGTTATCCGTTATGCGTTATGCGCGATGCGTTATGCGTTATGCGTTATGGGCTATGCGTTAAGCGTTATGCGTTATGCATTATGCGTTACGCGTTATGCGTTAGGCGTTATGCGTTAAGCGTTATGCGTTATGCGTTATGCGTTATGCGTTATGCGTTATGCGTTATGCGTTATGCGTTATGCGTTATGCGTTATGCGTTATGCGTTATGCGTTATGCGTTATGCGTTATGCGTTATGCGTTATGCGTTATGCGTTATGCGTTATGCGTTATGCGTTATGCGTTATGCGTTATGCGTTATGCGTTATGCGTTATGCGTTATGCGTTATGCGTTATGCGTTAAGCGTTATGCGTTATGCGTTATGCGTTATGCGTTATGCGTTATGCGTTAAGCGTTATGCGTTAAGCGTTATGCGTTATGTGATATGCGTTATGTGTTATGCGTTATCCGTTATGCGTTATGCGTTATGCGTTATGCGTTAAGCGTTATGCGTTATGCGTTATGCGATATGTGTTATGCGTTATGCGTTATGCGTTACGCGTTATACGTTATGCGTTATGCGTTATACGTTATGCGTTATGCGTTATCCGTTATGCGTTATCCGTTATGCGTTATGCGTTATGCGTTAAGCGTTATGCGTTATTCGTTATGCGTTATGCGTTACGCGTTATACGTTATGCGTTATGCGTGATGCGTTATGCGTTATGCGTTATGGGCTATGCGATAAGCGTTATCGTTATGCGTTATGCATTATGCGTTATGCGTTATGCGTTATGCGTTATGCGTTATGCGTCATGCGTTATGCGTTATGCGTTATGCGTTATGCGTTATGCGTTATGCGTTATGCGTTATGCGTTATGCGTTATGCGTTATGCGTTATGCGTTATGCGTTAAGCGTTATGCGTTATTCGTTATGCGTTATGCGTTACGCGTTATACGTTATGCGTTATGCGTGATGCGTTATGCGTTATGCGTTATGGGCTATGCGATAAGCGTTATCGTTATGCGTTATGCATTATGCGTTATGCGTTATGCGTTAAGCGTTATGCGTTATGGGTTATGCGATATGTGTTATGCGTTATGCGTTATGCGTTACGCGTTATACGTTATGCGTTATGCGTGATGCGTTATGCGTTATGCGTTATGGGCAATGCGTTAAGCGTTATGCGTTATGCATTATGCGTTATGCGTTATGCGTTATGCGTTAAGCGTTATGCGTTATGCGTTACGCGTTATGCGTTATGCGTTATCCGTTATGCGTTATGCGTTATGCGTTATGCGTTATGCGTTATGCGTTATGCGTTATGCGTTTTGCGTTATGCGTTATGCGTTATGCGTTATGCGTTATGCGTTATGCGTTATCCGTTATGCGTTATGACTTTTTCATTGAACGTTATGCGTTATGTGTTATGCGTTATGCGTTATGCGTTATGCGTTATGCGTTCTGGGTTATGCGTTATGCGTTATTCGTTATGCGTTATGCTTATGCGTTATGCGTTATCCGTTATGCGTTATGCGTTATGCGTTATGCGTTATCCGTTATGCGTTATGCGCGATGCGTTATGCGTTATGCGTTATGGGCTATGCGTTAAGCGTTATGCGTTATGCATTATGCGTTACGCGTTATGCGTTAGGCGTTATGCGTTAAGCGTTATGCGTTATGCGTTATGCGTTATGCGTTATGCGTTATGCGTTATGCGTTATGCGTTATGCGTTATGCGTTATGCGTTATGCGTTATGCGTTATGCGTTATGCGTTATGCGTTATGCGTTATGCGTTATGCGTTATGCGTTATGCGTTATGCGTTATGCGTTATGCGTTATGCGTTATGCGTTATGCGTTATGCGTTATGCGTTATGCGTTATGCGTTAAGCGTTATGCGTTATGCGTTATGCGTTATGCGTTATGCGTTATGCGTTAAGCGTTATGCGTTAAGCGTTATGCGTTATGTGATATGCGTTATGTGTTATGCGTTATCCGTTATGCGTTATGCGTTATGCGTTATGCGTTAAGCGTTATGCGTTATGCGTTATGCGATATGTGTTATGCGTTATGCGTTATGCGTTACGCGTTATACGTTATGCGTTATGCGTTATACGTTATGCGTTATGCGTTATCCGTTATGCGTTATCCGTTATGCGTTATGCGTTATGCGTTAAGCGTTATGCGTTATTCGTTATGCGTTATGCGTTACGCGTTATACGTTATGCGTTATGCGTGATGCGTTATGCGTTATGAGTTATGGGCTATGCGATAAGCGTTATCGTTATGCGTTATGCATTATGCGTTATGCGTTATGCGTTATGCGTTATGCGTTATGCGTCATGCGTTATGCGTTATGCGTTATGCGTTATGCGTTATGCGTTATGCGTTATGCGTTATGCGTTATGCGTTATGCGTTATGCGTTATGCGTTATGCGTTATGCGTTATGCGTTATGCGTTATGCGTTATGCGTTATGCGTTATGCGTTATGCGTTATGCGTTATGCGTTATGCGTTATGCGTTATGCGTTATGCGTTATGCGTTATGCGTTATGCGTTATGCGTTATGCGTTATGCGTTATGCGTTATGCGTTATGCGTTATGCGTTATGCGTTATGCGTTATGCGTTATGCGTTATGCGTTATGCGTTATGCGTTATGCGTTATGCGTTATGCGTTATGCGTTATGCGTTATGCGTTATTCGTTATGCGTTATGCGTTATGCGTTATGCGTTATTCGTTAAGCGTTATGCGTTAAGCGTTATGCGTTATGCGATATGCGTTATGCGTTATGCGTTATGCGTTATGCGTTATGCGTAATGCGTTATGCGTTATGCGTTATGCGTTATGCGTTATGCGTTATGCGTTATGCGTTATGCGTTATGCGTTATGCGTTATGCGTTATGCGTTATGCGTTATGCGTTATGCGTTAAGCGTTAAGCGTTATGCGTTATGCGATATGTGTTATGCGTTATGCGTTATGCGTTACGCGTTATACGTTATGCGTTATGCGTGATGCGTTATGCGTTATGCGTTATGGGTTATGCGTTATGCGTTATTCGTTATGCGTTATGCTTATGCGTTATGCGTTATCCGTTATGCGTTATGCGTTATGCGTTATGCGTTATCCGTTATGCGTTATGCGCGATGCGTTATGCGTTATGCGTTATGGGCTATGCGTTAAGCGTTATGCGTTAGGCGTTATGCGTTAAGCGTTATGCGTTATGCGTTATGCGTTATGCGTTATGCGTTATGCGTTATGCGTTATGCGTTATGCGTTATGCGTTATGCGTTATGCGTTATGCGTTATGCGTTATGCGTTATGCGTTATGCGTTATGCGTTATGCGTTATGCGTTATGCGTTATGCGTTATGCGTTATGCGTTATGCGTTATGCGTTATGCGTTATGCGTTATGCGTTATGCGTTATGCGTTATGCGTTATGCGTTATGCGTTATGCGTTATGCGTTATGCGTTATGCGTTATGCGTTAAGCGTTATGCGTTATGCGTTATGCGTTATGCGTTATGCGTTATGCGTTAAGCGTTATGCGTTAAGCGTTATGCGTTATGTGATATGCGTTATGTGTTATGCGTTATCCGTTATGCGTTATGCGTTATGCGTTATGCGTTAAGCGTTATGCGTTATGCGTTATGCGATATGTGTTATGCGTTATGCGTTATGCGTTACGCGTTATACGTTATGCGTTATGCGTTATACGTTATGCGTTATGCGTTATCCGTTATGCGTTATCCGTTATGCGTTATGCGTTATGCGTTAAGCGTTATGCGTTATTCGTTATGCGTTATGCGTTACGCGTTATACGTTATGCGTTATGCGTGATGCGTTATGCGTTATGCGTTATGGGCTATGCGATAAGCGTTATCGTTATGCGTTATGCATTATGCGTTATGCGTTATGCGTTATGCGTTATGCGTTATGCGTCATGCGTTATGCGTTATGCGTTATGCGTTATGCGTTATGCGTTATGCGTTATGCGTTATGCGTTATGCGTTATGCGTTATGCGTTATGCGTTATGCGTTATGCGTTATGCGTTATGCGTTATGCGTTATGCGTTATGCGTTATGCGTTATGCGTTATGCGTTATGCGTTATGCGTTATGCGTTATGCGTTATGCGTTATGCGTTATGCGTTATGCGTTATGCGTTATGCGTTATGCGTTATGCGTTATGCGTTATGCGTTATGCGTTATGCGTTATGCGTTATGCGTTATGCGTTATGCGTTATGCGTTATGCGTTATGCGTTATGCGTTATGCGTTATGCGTTATGCGTTATGCGTTATGCGTTATGCGTTATGCGTTATGCGTTATGCGTTTTGCGTTATGCGTTATGCGTTATGCGTTATGCGTTATGCGTTATCCGTTATGCGTTATGACTTTTTCATTGAACGTTATGCGTTATGTGTTATGCGTTATGCGTTATGCGTTATGCGTTATGCTTATGCGTTATGCGTTATCCGTTATGCGTTATGCGTTATGCGTTATGCGTTATCCGTTATGCGTTATGCACGATGCGTTATGCGTTATGCGTTATGGGCTATGCGTTAAGCGTTATGCGTTATGCATTATGCGTTACGCGTTATGCGTTAGGCGTTATGCGTTAAGCGTTATGCGTTATGCGTTATGCGTTATGCGTTATGCGTTATGCGTTATGCGTTATGCGTTATGCGTTATGCGTTATGCGTTATGCGTTATGCGTTATGCGTTATGCGTTATGCGTTATGCGTTATGCGTTATGCGTTATGCGTTATGCGATATACGTTATGCGTTATGCGTTATGCGTTATGCGTTATGCGTTATGCGTTATGCGTTATGCGTTATGCGTTATGCGTTATGCGTTATGCGTTATGCGTTATGCGTTATGCGTTATGCGTTATGCGTTATGCGTTATGCGTTATGCGTTATGCGTTATGCGTTATGCGTTATGCGTTATGCGTTATGCGTTATGCGTTAAGCGTTATGCGTTAAGCGTTATGCGTTATGTGATATGCGTTATGTGTTATGCGTTATCCGTTATGCGTTATGCGTTATGCGTTATGCGTTATGCGTTATGCGTTAAGCGTTATGCGTTATGCGTTATGCGATATGCGATATGTGTTATGCGTTATGCGTTATGCGTTATGCGTTAAGCGTTATGCGTTATGCGTTATGCGTTATGCGTTATGCGTTATGCGTTATGCGTTATGCGTTATGCGTTATGCGTTATGCGTTATGCGTTATGCGTTATGCGTTATGCGTTATGCGTTATGCGTTATGCGTTATGCGTTATGCGTTATGCGTTATGCGTTATGCGTTATGCGTTATGCGTTATGCGTTATGCGTTATGCGTTATGCGTTATGCGTTATGCGTTATGCGTTATGCGTCATGCGTTATGCGTTATTCGTTATGCGTTATGCGTTATGCGTTATGCGTTATTCGTTAAGCGTTATGCGTTAAGCGTTATGCGTTATGCGATATGCGTTATGCGTTATGCGTTATGCGTTATGCGTTATGCGTTATGCGTTATGCGTTATGCGTTATGCGTTATGCGTTATGCGTTATGCGTTATGCGTTATGCGTTATGCGTTATGCGTTATGCGTTATGCGATATGCGTTATGCGTCATGCGTTATGCGTTAAGCGTTATGCGTTATGGGTTATGCGATATGTGTTATGCGTTATGCGTTATGCGTTACGCGTTATACGTTATGCGTTATGCGTGATGCGTTATGCGTTATGCGTTATGGGCAATGCGTTAAGCGTTATGCGTTATGCATTATGCGTTATGCGTTATGCGTTATGCGTTAAGCGTTATGCGTTATGCGTTACGCGTTATGCGTTATGCGTTATCCGTTATGCGTTATGCGTTATGCGTTATGCGTAATGCGTTATGCGTTAAGCGTTATGCGATATGTGTTATGCGTTATGCGTTATGCGTTACGCGTTATACGTTATGCGTTATGCGTTATACGTTATGCGTTATGCGTTATCCGTTATGCGTTATCCGTTATGCGTTATGCGTTATGCGTTATGCGTTAAGCGTTATGCGTTATTCGTTATGCGTTATGCGTTACGCGTTATACGTTATGCGTTATGCGTGATGCGTTATGCGTTATGCGTTATGGGCAATGCGTTAAGCGTTATGCGTTATGCATTATGCGTTATGCGTTATGCGTTATGCGTTAAGCGTTATGCGTTATGCGTTATGCGTTATGCGTTATGCGTTATGCGTTATGCGTTATGCGTTATGCGTTATGCGTTATGCGTTATGCGTTATGCGTTATGCGTTATGCGTTATGCGTTATGCGTTATGCGTTATGCGTTATGCGTTATGCGTTATGCGTTATGCGTTATGCGTTATGCGTTATGCGTTATGCGTTATGCGTTATGCGTTATGCGTTATGCGTTATGCGTTATGCGTTATGCGTTATGCGTTATGCGTTATGCGTTATGCGTTATGCGTTATGCGTTATGCGTTATGCGTTATGCGTTATGCGTTATGCGTTATGCGTTATGCGTTATGCGTTATGGGTTATGCGTTATGCGTTATGCGTTATGCGTTATGCGTTATGCGTTATGCGTTATGCGTTATGCGTTATGCGTTATGCGTTATGCGTTATGCGTTATTCGTTATGCGTTATGCGTTATGCGTTATGCGTTATTCGTTAAGCGTTATGCGTTAAGCGTTATGCGTTATGCGTTATGCGTTATGCGTTATGCGTTATGCGTTATGCGTTATGCGTTAAGCGTTATGCGTTATGCGTTATGCGATATGTGTTATGCGTTATGCGTTATGCGTTACGCGTTATACGTTATGCGTTATGCGTGATGCGTTATGCGTTATGCGTTATGGGCAATGCGTTAAGCGTTATACGTTATGCATTATGCGTTATGCGTTATGCGTTATGCGTTAAGCGTTATGCGTTATGCGTTACGCGTTATGCGTTATGCGTTATGCGTTATGCGTTATCCGTTATGCGTTATCCGTTATGCGTTATGCGTTATGCGTTATGCGTTATGCGTTATGCGTTATGCGTTATGCGTTATGCGTTATGCGTTATGCGTTATGCGTTATGCGTTATGCGTTATGCGTTATGCGATATGCGTTATGCGTTATGCGTTATGCGTTATGCGTTATGCGTTATGCGTTATGCGTTATGCGTTATGCGTTATGCGTTATGCGTTATGCGTTATGCGTTATGCGTTATGCGTTATGCGTTATGCGTTATGCGTTATGCGTTATGCGTTATGCGTTATGCGTTATGCGTTATGCGTTATGCGTTATGCGTTATGCGTTATGCGATATGCGTTATGCGTTATGCGTTATGCGTTATGCGTTATGCGTTATGCGTTATGCGTTATGCGTTATGCGTTATGCGTTATGCGTTATGCGTTATGCGTTATGCGTTATGCGTTATGCGTTATGCGTTATGCGTTATGCGTTATGCGTTATGCGTTATGCGTTATGCGTTATGCGTTATGCGTTATGCGTTATGCGTTATGCGTTATGCGTTAAGCGTTATGCGTTAAGCGTTATGCGTTATGTGATATGCGTTATGTGTTATGCGTTATCCGTTATGCGTTATGCGTTATGCGTTATGCGTTATGCGTTATGCGTTAAGCGTTATGCGTTATGCGTTATGCGATATGTGTTATGCGTTATGCGTTATGCGTTACGCGTTATACGTTATGCGTTATGCGTTATACGTTATGCGTTATGCGTTATACGTTATGCGTTATGCGTTATCCGTTATGCGTTATCCGTTATGCGTTATGCGTTATGCGTTAAGCGTTATGCGTTATTCGTTATGCGTTATGCGTTACGCGTTATACGTTATGCGTTATGCGTGATGCGTTATGCGTTATGCGTTATGGGCAATGCGTTAAGCGTTATGCGTTATGCATTATGCGTTATGCGTTATGCGTTATGCGTTAAGCGTTATGCGTTATGCGTTATGCGTTATGCGTTATGCGTTATGCGTTATGCGTTATGCGTTATGCGTTATGCGTTATGCGTTATGCGTTATGCGTTATGCGTTATGCGTTATGCGTTATGCGTTATGCGTTATGCGTTATGCGTTATGCGTTATGCGTTATGCGTTATGCGTTATGCGTTATGCGTTATGCGTTATGCGTTATGCGTTATGCGTTATGCGTTATGCGTTATGCGTTATGCGTTATGCGTCATGCGTTATGCGTTATTCGTTATGCGTTATGCGTTATGCGTTATGCGTTATTCGTTAAGCGTTATGCGTTAAGCGTTATGCGTTATGCGATATGCGTTATGCGTTATGCGTTATGCGTTATGCGTTATGCGTTATGCGTTATGCGTTATGCGTTATGCGTTATGCGTTATGCGTTATGCGTTATGCGATATGCGTTATGCGTTATGCGTTATGCGTTAAGCGTTATGCGTTATGGGTTATGCGATATGTGTTATGCGTTATGCGTTATGCGTTACGCGTTATACGTTATGCGTTATGCGTGATGCGTTATGCGTTATGCGTTATGGGCAATGCGTTAAGCGTTATGCGTTATGCATTATGCGTTATGCGTTATGCGTTATGCGTTAAGCGTTATGCGTTATGCGTTACGCGTTATGCGTTATGCGTTATCCGTTATGCGTTATGCGTTATGCGTTATGCGTAATGCGTTATGCGTTAAGCGTTATGCGATATGTGTTATGCGTTATGCGTTATGCGTTACGCGTTATACGTTATGCGTTATGCGTTATACGTTATGCGTTATGCGTTATCCGTTATGCGTTATCCGTTATGCGTTATGCGTTATGCGTTATGCGTTATTCGTTAAGCGTTATGCGTTAAGCGTTATGCGTTATGCGATATGCGTTATGCGTTATGCGTTATGCGTTATGCGTTATGCGTTATGCGTTATGCGTTATGCGTTATGCGTTATGCGTTATGCGTTATGCGTTATGCGTTATGCGATATGCGTTATGCGTTATGCGTTATGCGTTAAGCGTTATGCGTTATGGGTTATGCGATATGTGTTATGCGTTATGCGTTATGCGTTACGCGTTATACGTTATGCGTTATGCGTGATGCGTTATGCGTTATGCGTTATGGGCAATGCGTTAAGCGTTATGCGTTATGCATTATGCGTTATGCGTTATGCGTTATGCGTTAAGCGTTATGCGTTATGCGTTACGCGTTATGCGTTATGCGTTATCCGTTATGCGTTATGCGTTATGCGTTATGCGTAATGCGTTATGCGTTAAGCGTTATGCGATATGTGTTATGCGTTATGCGTTATGCGTTACGCGTTATACGTTATGCGTTATGCGTTATACGTTATGCGTTATGCGTTATGCGTTATGCGTTATGCGTTATGCGTTATGCGTTATGCGTTATGCGTTATGCGTTATGCGTTATGCGTTATGCGTTATGCGTTATGCGTTATGCGTTATGCGTTATGCGTTATGCGTTATGCGTTATGCGTTATGCGTTATGCGTTATGCGTTATGCGTTATGCGTTATGCGTTATGCGTTATGCGTTATGCGTTATGCGTTATGCGTTATTCGTTATGCGTTATGCGTTATGCGTTATGCGTTATTCGTTAAGCGTTATGCGTTAAGCGTTATGCGTTATGCGTTATGCGTTATGCGTTATGCGTTATGCGTTAAGCGTTATGCGTTATGCGTTATGCGATATGTGTTATGCGTTATGCGTTATGCGTTACGCGTTATACGTTATGCGTTATGCGTGATGCGTTATGCGTTATGCGTTATGGGCAATGCGTTAAGCGTTATACGTTATGCATTATGCGTTATGCGTTATGCGTTATGCGTTAAGCGTTATGCGTTATGCGTTATGCGTTATGCGTTATGCGTTATGCGTTAAGCGTTATGCGTTATGCGTTATGCGATATGTGTTATGCGTTATGCGTTATGCGTTACGCGTTATACGTTATGCGTTATGCGTGATGCGTTATGCGTTATGCGTTATGGGCAATGCGTTAAGCGTTATACGTTATGCATTATGCGTTATGCGTTATGCGTTATGCGTTAAGCGTTATGCGTTATGCGTTACGCGTTATGCGTTATGCGTTATGCGTTATGCGTTATCCGTTATGCGTTATCCGTTATGCGTTATGCGTTATGCGTTATGCGTTATGCGTTATGCGTTATGCGTTATGCGTTATGCGTTATGCGTTATGCGTTATGCGTTATGCGTTATGCGTTATGCGTTATGCGTTATGCGTTATGCGTTATGCGTTATGCGTTATGCGATATGCGTTATGCGTTATGCGTTATGCGTTATGCGTTATGCGTTATGCGTTATGCGTTATGCGTTATGCGTTATGCGTTATGCGTTATGCGTTATGCGTTATGCGTTATGCGTTATGCGTTATGCGTTATGCGTTATGCGTTATGCGTTATGCGTTATGCGTTATGCGTTATGCGTTATGCGTTATGCGTTATGCGTTATGCGTTATGCGTTATGCGTTATGCGTTATGCGTTATGCGTTATGCGTTAACCGTTATGCGTTAAGCGTTATGCGTTATGTGATATGCGTTATGTGTTATGCGTTATCCGTTATGCGTTATGCGTTATGCGTTATGCGTTATGCGTTATGCGTTAAGCGTTATGCGTTATGCGTTATGCGATATGTGTTATGCGTTATGCGTTATGCGTTACGCGTTATACGTTATGCGTTATGCGTTATACGTTATGCGTTATGCGTTATACGTTATGCGTTATGCGTTATCCGTTATGCGTTATCCGTTATGCGTTATGCGTTATGCGTTAAGCGTTATGCGTTATTCGTTATGCGTTATGCGTTACGCGTTATACGTTATGCGTTATGCGTGATGCGTTATGCGTTATGCGTTATGGGCAATGCGTTAAGCGTTATGCGTTATGCATTATGCGTTATGCGTTATGCGTTATGCGTTAAGCGTTATGCGTTATGCGTTATGCGTTATGCGTTATGCGTTATGCGTTATGCGTTATGCGTTATGCGTTATGCGTTATGCGTTATGCGTTATGCGTTATGCGTTATGCGTTATGCGTTATGCGTTATGCGTTATGCGTTATGCGTTATGCGTTATGCGTTATGCGTTATGCGTTATGCGTTATGCGTTATGCGTTATGCGTTATGCGTTATGCGTTATGCGTTATGCGTTATGCGTTATGCGTTATGCGTTATGCGTTATGCGTTATGCGTTATGCGTTATGCGTTATGCGTTATGCGTTATGCGTTATGCGTTATGCGTTATGCGTTATGCGTTATGGGTTATGCGTTATGCGTTATGCGTTATGCGTTATGCGTTATGCGTTATGCGTTATGCGTTATGCGTTATGCGTTATGCGTTATGCGTTATGCGTTATTCGTTATGCGTTATGCGTTATGCGTTATGCGTTATTCGTTAAGCGTTATGCGTTAAGCGTTATGCGTTATGCGTTATGCGTTATGCGTTATGCGTTATGCGTTATGCGTTATGCGTTAAGCGTTATGCGTTATGCGTTATGCGATATGTGTTATGCGTTATGCGTTATGCGTTACGCGTTATACGTTATGCGTTATGCGTGATGCGTTATGCGTTATGCGTTATGGGCAATGCGTTAAGCGTTATACGTTATGCATTATGCGTTATGCGTTATGCGTTATGCGTTAAGCGTTATGCGTTATGCGTTACGCGTTATGCGTTATGCGTTATGCGTTATGCGTTATCCGTTATGCGTTATCCGTTATGCGTTATGCGTTATGCGTTATGCGTTATGCGTTATGCGTTATGCGTTATGCGTTATGCGTTATGCGTTATGCGTTATGCGTTATGCGTTATGCGTTATGCGTTATGCGATATGCGTTATGCGTTATGCGTTATGCGTTATGCGTTATGCGTTATGCGTTATGCGTTATGCGTTATGCGTTATGCGTTATGCGTTATGCGTTATGCGTTATGCGTTATGCGTTATGCGTTATGCGTTATGCGTTATGCGTTATGCGTTATGCGTTATGCGTTATGCGTTATGCGTTATGCGTTATGCGTTATGCGTTATGCGTTATGCGTTATGCGATATGCGTTATGCGTTATGCGTTATGCGTTATGCGTTATGCGTTATGCGTTATGCGTTATGCGTTATGCGTTATGCGTTATGCGTTATGCGTTATGCGTTATGCGTTATGCGTTATGCGTTATGCGTTATGCGTTATGCGTTATGCGTTATGCGTTATGCGTTATGCGTTATGCGTTATGCGTTATGCGTTATGCGTTAAGCGTTATGCGTTAAGCGTTATGCGTTATGTGATATGCGTTATGTGTTATGCGTTATCCGTTATGCGTTATGCGTTATGCGTTATGCGTTATGCGTTATGCGTTAAGCGTTATGCGTTATGCGTTATGCGATATGTGTTATGCGTTATGCGTTATGCGTTACGCGTTATACGTTATGCGTTATGCGTTATACGTTATGCGTTATGCGTTATACGTTATGCGTTATGCGTTATCCGTTATGCGTTATCCGTTATGCGTTATGCGTTATGCGTTAAGCGTTATGCGTTATTCGTTATGCGTTATGCGTTACGCGTTATACGTTATGCGTTATGCGTGATGCGTTATGCGTTATGCGTTATGGGCAATGCGTTAAGCGTTATGCGTTATGCATTATGCGTTATGCGTTATGCGTTATGCGTTAAGCGTTATGCGTTATGCGTTATGCGTTATGCGTTATGCGTTATGCGTTATGCGTTATGCGTTATGCGTTATGCGTTATGCGTTATGCGTTATGCGTTATGCGTTATGCGTTATGCGTTATGCGTTATGCGTTATGCGTTATGCGTTATGCGTTATGCGTTATGCGTTATGCGTTATGCGTTATGCGTTATGCGTTATGCGTTATGCGTTATGCGTTATGCGTTATGCGTTATGCGTTATGCGTTATGCGTTATGCGTCATGCGTTATGCGTTATTCGTTATGCGTTATGCGTTATGCGTTATGCGTTATTCGTTAAGCGTTATGCGTTAAGCGTTATGCGTTATGCGATATGCGTTATGCGTTATGCGTTATGCGTTATGCGTTATGCGTTATGCGTTATGCGTTATGCGTTATGCGTTATGCGTTATGCGTTATGCGATATGCGTTATGCGTTATGCGTTATGCGTTAAGCGTTATGCGTTATGGGTTATGCGATATGTGTTATGCGTTATGCGTTATGCGTTACGCGTTATACGTTATGCGTTATGCGTGATGCGTTATGCGTTATGCGTTATGGGCAATGCGTTAAGCGTTATGCGTTATGCATTATGCGTTATGCGTTATGCGTTATGCGTTAAGCGTTATGCGTTATGCGTTACGCGTTATGCGTTATGCGTTATCCGTTATGCGTTATGCGTTATGCGTTATGCGTAATGCGTTATGCGTTAAGCGTTATGCGATATGTGTTATGCGTTATGCGTTATGCGTTACGCGTTATACGTTATGCGTTATGCGTTATACGTTATGCGTTATGCGTTATCCGTTATGCGTTATCCGTTATGCGTTATGCGTTATGCGTTATGCGTTATTCGTTAAGCGTTATGCGTTAAGCGTTATGCGTTATGCGATATGCGTTATGCGTTATGCGTTATGCGTTATGCGTTATGCGTTATGCGTTATGCGTTATGCGTTATGCGTTATGCGTTATGCGTTATGCGTTATGCGATATGCGTTATGCGTTATGCGTTATGCGTTAAGCGTTATGCGTTATGGGTTATGCGATATGTGTTATGCGTTATGCGTTATGCGTTACGCGTTATACGTTATGCGTTATGCGTGATGCGTTATGCGTTATGCGTTATGGGCAATGCGTTAAGCGTTATGCGTTATGCATTATGCGTTATGCGTTATGCGTTATGCGTTAAGCGTTATGCGTTATGCGTTACGCGTTATGCGTTATGCGTTATCCGTTATGCGTTATGCGTTATGCGTTATGCGTAATGCGTTATGCGTTAAGCGTTATGCGATATGTGTTATGCGTTATGCGTTATGCGTTACGCGTTATACGTTATGCGTTATGCGTTATACGTTATGCGTTATGCGTTATGCGTTATGCGTTATGCGTTATGCGTTATGCGTTATGCGTTATGCGTTATGCGTTATGCGTTATGCGTTATGCGTTATGCGTTATGCGTTATGCGTTATGCGTTATGCGTTATGCGTTATGCGTTATGCGTTATGCGTTATGCGTTATGCGTTATGCGTTATGCGTTATGCGTTATGCGTTATGCGTTATGCGTTATGCGTTATGCGTTATTCGTTATGCGTTATGCGTTATGCGTTATGCGTTATTCGTTAAGCGTTATGCGTTAAGCGTTATGCGTTATGCGTTATGCGTTATGCGTTATGCGTTATGCGTTAAGCGTTATGCGTTATGCGTTATGCGATATGTGTTATGCGTTATGCGTTATGCGTTACGCGTTATACGTTATGCGTTATGCGTGATGCGTTATGCGTTATGCGTTATGGGCAATGCGTTAAGCGTTATACGTTATGCATTATGCGTTATGCGTTATGCGTTATGCGTTAAGCGTTATGCGTTATGCGTTATGCGTTATGCGTTATGCGTTATGCGTTAAGCGTTATGCGTTATGCGTTATGCGATATGTGTTATGCGTTATGCGTTATGCGTTACGCGTTATACGTTATGCGTTATGCGTGATGCGTTATGCGTTATGCGTTATGGGCAATGCGTTAAGCGTTATACGTTATGCATTATGCGTTATGCGTTATGCGTTATGCGTTAAGCGTTATGCGTTATGCGTTACGCGTTATGCGTTATGCGTTATGCGTTATGCGTTATCCGTTATGCGTTATCCGTTATGCGTTATGCGTTATGCGTTATGCGTTATGCGTTATGCGTTATGCGTTATGCGTTATGCGTTATGCGTTATGCGTTATGCGTTATGCGTTATGCGTTATGCGTTATGCGTTATGCGTTATGCGTTATGCGTTATGCGTTATGCGATATGCGTTATGCGTTATGCGTTATGCGTTATGCGTTATGCGTTATGCGTTATGCGTTATGCGTTATGCGTTATGCGTTATGCGTTATGCGTTATGCGTTATGCGTTATGCGTTATGCGTTATGCGTTATGCGTTATGCGTTATGCGTTATGCGTTATGCGTTATGCGTTATGCGTTATGCGTTATGCGTTATGCGTTATGCGTTATGCGTTATGCGTTATGCGTTATGCGTTATGCGTTAACCGTTATGCGTTAAGCGTTATGCGTTATGTGATATGCGTTATGTGTTATGCGTTATCCGTTATGCGTTATGCGTTATGCGTTATGCGTTATGCGTTATGCGTTAAGCGTTATGCGTTATGCGTTATGCGATATGTGTTATGCGTTATGCGTTATGCGTTACGCGTTATACGTTATGCGTTATGCGTTATACGTTATGCGTTATGCGTTATACGTTATGCGTTATGCGTTATCCGTTATGCGTTATCCGTTATGCGTTATGCGTTATGCGTTAAGCGTTATGCGTTATTCGTTATGCGTTATGCGTTACGCGTTATACGTTATGCGTTATGCGTGATGCGTTATGCGTTATGCGTTATGGGCAATGCGTTAAGCGTTATGCGTTATGCATTATGCGTTATGCGTTATGCGTTATGCGTTAAGCGTTATGCGTTATGCGTTATGCGTTATGCGTTATGCGTTATGCGTTATGCGTTATGCGTTATGCGTTATGCGTTATGCGTTATGCGTTATGCGTTATGCGTTATGCGTTATGCGTTATGCGTTATGCGTTATGCGTTATGCGTTATGCGTTATGCGTTATGCGTTATGCGTTATGCGTTATGCGTTATGCGTTATGCGTTATGCGTTATGCGTTATGCGTTATGCGTTATGCGTTATGCGTTATGCGTCATGCGTTATGCGTTATTCGTTATGCGTTATGCGTTATGCGTTATGCGTTATTCGTTAAGCGTTATGCGTTAAGCGTTATGCGTTATGCGATATGCGTTATGCGTTATGCGTTATGCGTTATGCGTTATGCGTTATGCGTTATGCGTTATGCGTTATGCGTTATGCGTTATGCGTTATGCGTTATGCGATATGCGTTATGCGTTATGCGTTATGCGTTAAGCGTTATGCGTTATGGGTTATGCGATATGTGTTATGCGTTATGCGTTATGCGTTACGCGTTATACGTTATGCGTTATGCGTGATGCGTTATGCGTTATGCGTTATGGGCAATGCGTTAAGCGTTATGCGTTATGCATTATGCGTTATGCGTTATGCGTTATGCGTTAAGCGTTATGCGTTATGCGTTACGCGTTATGCGTTATGCGTTATCCGTTATGCGTTATGCGTTATGCGTTATGCGTAATGCGTTATGCGTTATGCGTTATGCGTTATGCGTTATGCGTTATGCGTTATGCGTTATGCGTTATGCGTTATGCGTTATGCGTTATGCGTTATGCGTTATGCGTTATGCGTTATGCGTTATGCGTTATGCGTTATGCGTTATGCGTTATGCGTTATGCGTTATGCGTTATGCGTTATGCGTTATGCGTTAAGCGTTATGCGTTATGCGTTATGCGATATGTGTTATGCGTTATGCGTTATGCGTTACGCGTTATACGTTATGCGTTATGCGTGATGCGTTATGCGTTATGCGTTATGGGCAATGCGTTAAGCGTTATACGTTATGCATTATGCGTTATGCGTTATGCGTTATGCGTTAAGCGTTATGCGTTATGCGTTATGCGTTATGCGTTATGCGTTATGCGTTAAGCGTTATGCGTTATGCGTTATGCGATATGTGTTATGCGTTATGCGTTATGCGTTACGCGTTATACGTTATGCGTTATGCGTGATGCGTTATGCGTTATGCGTTATGGGCAATGCGTTAAGCGTTATACGTTATGCATTATGCGTTATGCGTTATGCGTTATGCGTTAAGCGTTATGCGTTATGCGTTACGCGTTATGCGTTATGCGTTATGCGTTATGCGTTATCCGTTATGCGTTATCCGTTATGCGTTATGCGTTATGCGTTATGCGTTATGCGTTATGCGTTATGCGTTATGCGTTATGCGTTATGCGTTATGCGTTATGCGTTATGCGTTATGCGTTATGCGTTATGCGTTATGCGTTATGCGATATGCGTTATGCGTTATGCGTTATGCGTTATGCGTTATGCGTTATGCGTTATGCGTTATGCGTTATGCGTTATGCGTTATGCGTTATGCGTTATGCGTTATGCGTTATGCGTTATGCGTTATGCGTTATGCGTTATGCGTTATGCGTTATGCGTTATGCGTTATGCGTTATGCGTTATGCGTTATGCGTTATGCGTTATGCGTTATGCGTTATGCGTTATGCGTTATGCGTTATGCGTTAACCGTTATGCGTTAAGCGTTATGCGTTATGTGATATGCGTTATGTGTTATGCGTTATCCGTTATGCGTTATGCGTTATGCGTTATGCGTTATGCGTTAAGCGTTATGCGTTATGCGTTATGCGATATGTGTTATGCGTTATGCGTTATGCGTTACGCGTTATACGTTATGCGTTATGCGTTATACGTTATGCGTTATGCGTTATACGTTATGCGTTATGCGTTATCCGTTATGCGTTATCCGTTATGCGTTATGCGTTAAGCGTTATGCGTTATTCGTTATGCGTTATGCGTTACGCGTTATACGTTATGCGTTATGCGTGATGCGTTATGCGTTATGCGTTATGGGCAATGCGTTAAGCGTTATGCGTTATGCATTATGCGTTATGCGTTATGCGTTATGCGTTAAGCGTTATGCGTTATGCGTTATGCGTTATGCGTTATGCGTTATGCGTTATGCGTTATGCGTTATGCGTTATGCGTTATGCGTTATGCGTTATGCGTTATGCGTTATGCGTTATGCGTTATGCGTTATGCGTTATGCGTTATGCGTTATGCGTTATGCGTTATGCGTTATGCGTTATGCGTTATGCGTTATGCGTTATGCGTTATGCGTTATGCGTTATGCGTTATGCGTTATGCGTTATGCGTCATGCGTTATGCGTTATTCGTTATGCGTTATGCGTTATGCGTTATGCGTTATTCGTTAAGCGTTATGCGTTAAGCGTTATGCGTTATGCGATATGCGTTATGCGTTATGCGTTATGCGTTATGCGTTATGCGTTATGCGTTATGCGTTATGCGTTATGCGTTATGCGTTATGCGTTATGCGTTATGCGTTATGCGATATGCGTTATGCGTTATGCGTTATGCGTTAAGCGTTATGCGTTATGGGTTATGCGATATGTGTTATGCGTTATGCGTTATGCGTTACGCGTTATACGTTATGCGTTATGCGTGATGCGTTATGCGTTATGCGTTATGGGCAATGCGTTAAGCGTTATGCGTTATGCATTATGCGTTATGCGTTATGCGTTATGCGTTAAGCGTTATGCGTTATGCGTTACGCGTTATGCGTTATGCGTTATCCGTTATGCGTTATGCGTTATGCGTTATGCGTAATGCGTTATGCGTTATGCGTTATGCGTTATGCGTTATGCGTTATGCGTTATGCGTTATGCGTTATGCGTTATGCGTTATGCGTTATGCGTTATGCGTTATGCGTTATGCGTTATGCGTTATGCGATATGTGTTATGCGTTATGCGTTATGCGTTACGCGTTATACGTTATGCGTTATGCGTGATGCGTTATGCGTTATGCGTTATGGGCAATGCGTTAAGCGTTATACGTTATGCATTATGCGTTATGCGTTATGCGTTATGCGTTAAGCGTTATGCGTTATGCGTTACGCGTTATGCGTTATGCGTTATGCGTTATGCGTTATCCGTTATGCGTTATCCGTTATGCGTTATGCGTTATGCGTTATGCGTTATGCGTTATGCGTTATGCGTTATGCGTTATGCGTTATGCGTTATGCGTTATGCGTTATGCGTTATGCGTTATGCGTTATGCGTTATGCGTTATGCGTTATGCGATATGCGTTATGCGTTATGCGTTATGCGTTATGCGTTATGCGTTATGCGTTATGCGTTATGCGTTATGCGTTATGCGTTATGCGTTATGCGTTATGCGTTATGCGTTATGCGTTATGCGTTATGCGTTATGCGTTATGCGTTATGCGTTATGCGTTATGCGTTATGCGTTATGCGTTATGCGTTATGCGTTATGCGTTATGCGTTAACCGTTATGCGTTAAGCGTTATGCGTTATGTGATATGCGTTATGTGTTATGCGTTATCCGTTATGCGTTATGCGTTATGCGTTATGCGTTATGCGTTATGCGTTATGCGTTAAGCGTTATGCGTTATGCGTTATGTGTTATGCGTTATGCGTTATGCGTTACGCGTTATACGTTATGCGTTATGCGTTATACGTTATGCGTTATGCGTTATACGTTATGCGTTATGCGTTATCCGTTATGCGTTATCCGTTATGCGTTATGCGTTATGCGTTAAGCGTTATGCGTTATTCGTTATGCGTTATGCGTTACGCGTTATACGTTATGCGTTATGCGTGATGCGTTATGCGTTATGCGTTATGGGCAATGCGTTAAGCGTTATGCGTTATGCATTATGCGTTATGCGTTATGCGTTATGCGTTAAGCGTTATGCGTTATGCGTTATGCGTTATGCGTTATGCGTTATGCGTTATGCGTTATGCGTTATGCGTTATGCGTTATGCGTTATGCGTTATGCGTTATGCGTTATGCGTTATGCGTTATACGTTATGCGTTATGCGTTATGCGTTATGCGTTATGCGTTCTGGGTTATGCGTTATGCGTTATTCGTTATGCGTTATGCTTATGCGTTATGCGTTATCCGTTATGCGTTATGCGTTATGCGTTATGCGTTATCCGTTATGCGTTATGCGCGATGCGTTATGCGTTATGCGTTATGGGCTATGCGTTAAGCGTTATGCGTTATGCATTATGCGTTACGCGTTATGCGTTAGGCGTTATGCGTTAAGCGTTATGCGTTATGCGTTATGCGTTATGCGTTATGCGTTATGCGTTATGCGTTATGCGTTATGCGTTATGCGTTATGCGTTATGCGTTATGCGTTATGCGTTATGCGTTATGCGTTATGCGTTATGCGTTATGCGTTATGCGTTATGCGTTATGCGTTATGCGTTATGCGTTATGCGTTATGCGTTATGCGTTATGCGTTATGCGTTATGCGTTATGCGTTATGCGTTATGCGTTATGCGTTATGCGTTATGCGTTATGCGTTATGCGTTATGCGTTATGCGTTATGCGTTATGCGTTATGCGTTATGCGTTATGCGTTATGCGTTATGCGTTATGCGTTATGCGTTATGCGTTATGCGTTATGCGTTATGCGTTATGCGTTAAGCGTTATGCGTTATGCGTTATGCGTTATGCGTTATGCGTTATGCGTTATGCGTTAAGCGTTATGCGTTAAGCGTTATGCGTTATGTGATATGCGTTATGTGTTATGCGTTATCCGTTATGCGTTATGCGTTATGCGTTTTGCGTTAAGCGTTATGCGTTATGCGTTATGCGATATGTGTTATGCGTTATGCGTTATGCGTTACGCGTTATACGTTATGCGTTATGCGTTATACGTTATGCGTTATGCGTTATCCGTTATGCGTTATCCGTTATGCGTTATGCGTTATGCGTTAAGCGTTATGCGTTATTCGTTATGCGTTATGCGTTACGCGTTATACGTTATGCGTTATGCGTGATGCGTTATGCGTTATGCGTTATGGGCTATGCGATAAGCGTTATGCGTTATGCATTATGCGTTATGCGTTATGCGTTATGCGTTATGCGTTATGCGTCATGCGTTATGCGTTATGCGTTATGCGTTATGCGTTATGCGTTATGCGTTCTGCGTTATGCGTTATGCGTTATGCGTTATGCGTTATGCGTTATGCGTTATGCGTTATGCGTTATGCGTTATGCGTTATGCGTTATGCGTTATGCGTTATGCGTTATGCGTTATGCGTTATGCGTTATGCGTTATGCGTTATGCGTTATGCGTTATGCGTTATGCGTTATGCGTTATGCGTTATGCGTTATGCGTTATGCGTTATGCGTTATGCGTTATGCGTTATGCGTTATGCGTTATGCGTTATGCGTTATGCGTTATGCGTTATGCGTTATGCGTTATGCGTTATGCGTTATGCGTTATGCGTTATGCGTTATGCGTTATGCGTTATGCGTTATGCGTTATGCGTTATGCGTTATGCGTTATGCGTTATGCGTTATGCGTTATGCGTTATGCGTTATGCGTTATGCGTTATGCGTTATGCGTTATGCGTTATGCGTTATGCGTTATGCGTTATGCGTTATGCGTTATGCCTTAAGCGTTATGCGTTATGCGTTATGCGATATGCGTTATGCGTTATGCGTTATCCGTTATGCGTTATGCGTTATGCGTTATGCGTTAAGCGTTATGCGTTATGCGTTATGCGATATGTGTTATGCGTTATGCGTTATGCGTTAAGCGTTATGCGTTATTCGTTATGCGTTATGCGTTACGCGTTATACGTTATGCGTTATGCGTGATGCGTTATGCGTTATGCGTTATGGGCAATGCGTTAAGCGTTATGCGTTATGCATTATGCGTTATGCGTTATGCGTTATGCGTTATGCGTTAAGCGTTATGCGTTATGCGTTATGCGTTATGCGTTATGCGTTATGCGTTATGCGTTATGTGATATGCGTTATGTGTTATGCGTTATCCGTTATGCGTTATGCGTTATGCGTTATGCGTTATGCGTTATGCGTTATGCGTCATGCGTTATGCGTTATGCGTTATGCGTTATGCGTTATACGTTATGCGTTATGCGTTATACGTTATGCGTTATGCGTTATGCGTTATGCGTTAAGCGTTATGCGTTATGTGATATGCGTTATGCGTTAAGCGTTATGCGTTATGCATTATGCGTTACGCGTTATGCGTTAGGCGTTATGCGTTAAGCGTTATGCGTTATGCGTTATGCGTTATGCGTTATGCGTTATGCGTTATGCGTTATGCGTTATGCGTTACGCGTTATACGTTATGCGTTATGCGTTATACGTTATGCGTTATGCGTTATGCGTTATGCGTTAAGCGTTATGCGTTATGTGATATGCGTTATGTGTTATGCGTTATCCGTTATGCGTTATGCGTTATGCGTTATGCGTTATGCGTTATGCGTTATGCGTCATGCGTTATGCGTTATGCGTTATGCGTTATGCGTTATGCGTTATGCGTTATGCGTTATGCGTTATGCCTTAAGCGTTATGCGTTATGCGTTATGCGATATGCGTTATGCGTTATGCGTTATCCGTTATGCGTTATGCGTTATGCGTTATGCGTTAAGCGTTATGCGTTATGCGTTATGCGATATGTGTTATGCGTTATGCGTTATGCGTTACGCGTTATACGTTATGCGTTATGCGTTATACGTTATGCGTTATGCGTTATCCGTTATGCGTTATCCGTTATGCGTTATGCGTTATGCGTTAAGCGTTATGCGTTATTCGTTATGCGTTATGCGTTACGCGTTATACGTTATGCGTTATGCGTGATGCGTTATGCGTTATGCGTTATGGGCAATGCGTTAAGCGTTATGCGTTATGCATTATGCGTTATGCGTTATGCGTTATGCGTTATGCGTTAAGCGTTATGCGTTATGCGTTATGCGTTATGCGTTATGCGTTATGCGTTATGCGTTATGCGTTATGCGTTATGCGTTATGCGTTATGCGTTATGCGTTATGCGTTATGCGTTATGCGTTATGCGTTATGCGTTATGCGTTATGCGTTATGCGTTATGCGTTATGCGTTATGCGTTATGCGTTATGCGTTATGCGTTATGCGTTATGCGTTATGCGTTATGCGTTATGCGTTATGCGTTATGCGTTATGCGTTATGCGTTATGCGTTATGCGTTATGCGTTATGCGTTATGCGTTATGCGTTATGCCTTAAGCGTTATGCGTTATGCGTTATGCGATATGCGTTATGCGTTATGCGTTATCCGTTATGCGTTATGCGTTATGCGTTATGCGTTAAGCGTTATGCGTTATGCGTTATGCGATATGTGTTATGCGTTATGCGTTATGCGTTACGCGTTATACGTTATGCGTTATGCGTTATACGTTATGCGTTATGCGTTATCCGTTATGCGTTATCCGTTATGCGTTATGCGTTATGCGTTAAGCGTTATGCGTTATTCGTTATGCGTTATGCGTTACGCGTTATACGTTATGCGTTATGCGTGATGCGTTATGCGTTATGCGTTATGGGCAATGCGTTAAGCGTTATGCGTTATGCATTATGCGTTATGCGTTATGCGTTATGCGTTATGCGTTAAGCGTTATGCGTTATGCGTTATGCGTTATGCGTTATGCGTTATGCGTTATGCGTTATGCGTTATGCGTTATGCGTTATGCGTTATGCGTTATGCGTTATGCGTTATGCGTTATGCGTTATGCGTTATGCGTTATGCGTTATGCGTTATGCGTTATGCGTTATGCGTTATGCGTTATGCGTTATGCGTTATGCGTTATGCGTTATGCGTTATGCGTTATGCGTTATGCGTTATGCGTTATGCGTTATGCGTTATGCGTTATGCGTTATGCGTTATGCGTTATGCGTTATGCGTTATGCGTTATGCGTCATGCGTTATGCGTTATTCGTTATGCGTTATGCGTTATGCGTTATGCGTTATTCGTTAAGCGTTATGCGTTAAGCGTTATGCGTTATGCGATATGCGTTATGCGTTATGCGTTATGCGTTATGCGTTATGCGTTATGCGTTATGCGTTATGCGTTATGCGTTATGCGTTATGCGTTATGCGTTATGCGTTATGCGTTATGCGATATGCGTTATGCGTTATGCGTTATGCGTTAAGCGTTATGCGTTATGGGTTATGCGATATGTGTTATGCGTTATGCGTTATGCGTTACGCGTTATACGTTATGCGTTATGCGTGATGCGTTATGCGTTATGCGTTATGGGCAATGCGTTAAGCGTTATGCGTTATGCATTATGCGTTATGCGTTATGCGTTATGCGTTATGCGTTAAGCGTTATGCGTTATGCGTTATGCGTTATGCGTTATGCGTTATGCGTTATGCGTTATGCGTTATGCGTTATGCGTTATGCGTTATGCGTTATGCGTTATGCGTTATGCGTTATGCGTTATGCGTTATGCGTTATGCGTTATGCGTTATGCGTTATGCGTTATGCGTTATGCGTTATGCGTTATGCGTTATGCGTTATGCGTTATGCGTTATGCGATATGTGTTATGCGTTATGCGTTATGCGTTACGCGTTATACGTTATGCGTTATGCGTTATACGTTATGCGTTATGCGTTATCCGTTATGCGTTATCCGTTATGCGTTATGCGTTATGCGTTAAGCGTTATGCGTTATTCGTTATGCGTTATGCGTTACGCGTTATACATTATGCGTTATGCGTGATGCGTTATGCGTTATGCGTTATGGGCTATGCGTTAAGCGTTATGCGTTATGCATTATGCGTTATGCGTTATGCGTTATGCGTTATGCGTTAAGCGTTATGCGTTATGCGTTATGCGTTATGCGTTATGCGTTATGCGTTATGCGTTATGCGTTATGCGTTATGCGTTATGCGTTATGCGTTATGCGTTATGCGTTATGCGTTATGCGTTACGCGTTATACGTTATGCGTTATGCGTGATGCGTTATGCGTTATGCGTTATGGGCAATGCGTTAAGCGTTATGCGTTATGCATTATGCGTTATGCGTTATGCGTTATGCGTTATGCGTTAAGCGTTATGCGTTATGCGTTATGCGTTATGCGTTATGCGTTATGCGTTATGCGTTATGCGTTATGCGTTATGCGTTATGCGTTATGCGTTATGCGTTATGCGTTATGCGTTATGCGTTATGCGTTATGCGTTATGCGTTATGCGTTATGCGTTATGCGTTATGCGTTATGCGTTATGCGTTATGCGTTATGCGTTATGCGTTATGCGTTATGCGATATGTGTTATGCGTTATGCGTTATGCGTTACGCGTTATACGTTATGCGTTATGCGTTATACGTTATGCGTTATGCGTTATCCGTTATGCGTTATCCGTTATGCGTTATGCGTTATGCGTTAAGCGTTATGCGTTATTCGTTATGCGTTATGCGTTACGCGTTATACATTATGCGTTATGCGTGATGCGTTATGCGTTATGCGTTATGGGCTATGCGTTAAGCGTTATGCGTTATGCATTATGCGTTATGCGTTATGCGTTATGCGTTATGCGTTAAGCGTTATGCGTTATGCGTTATGCGTTATGCGTTATGCGTTATGCGTTATGCGTTATGCGTTATGCGTTATGCGTTATGCGTTATGCGTTATGCGTTATGCGTTATGCGTTATGCGTTATGCGTTATGCGTTATGCGTTATGCGTTATGCGTTATGCGTTATGCGTTATGCGTTATGCGTTATGCGTTATGCGTTATGCGTTATGCGTTATGCGTTATGCGTTATGCGTTATGCGTTATTCGTTATGCGTTATGCGTTATGCGTTATGCGTTATTCGTTAAGCGTTATGCGTTAAGCGTTATGCGTTATGCGATATGCGTTATGCGTTATGCGTTATGCGTTATGCGTTATGCGTTATGCGTTATGCGTTATGCGTTATGCGTTATGCGTTATGCGTTATGCGTTATGCGTTAAGCGTTATGCGTTATGCGTTATGCGATATGTGTTATGCGTTATGCGTTATGCGTTACGCGTTATACGTTATGCGTTATGCGTTATGCGTGATGCGTTATGCGTTATGCGTTATGGGCAATGCGTTAAGCGTTATGCGTTATGCATTATGCGTTATGCGTTATGCGTTATGCGTTAAGCGTTATGCGTTATGCGTTACGCGTTATGCGTTATGCGTTATCCGTTATGCGTAATGCGTTATGCGTTATGCGTTATGCTTTATGCGTTATGCGTCTTGCGTTATCCGTTATGCGTCATGCGTTATCCGTTATGCGTTATGCGTTATGCGTAATGCGTTATGCGTTAAGCGTTATGCGTTAAGCGTTATGCGTTATGCGATATGCGTTATGCGTTATCCGTTATGCGTTATGCGTTATGCGTTATGCGTTAAGCGTTATGCGTTATGCGTTATGCGATATGTGTTATGCGTCATGCGTTATGCGTTACGCGTTATACGTTATGCGTTATGCGTTATACGTTATGCGTTATGCGTTATCCGTTATGCGTTATCCGTTATGCGTTATGCGTTATGCGTTAAGCGTTATGCGTTATTCGTTATGCGTTATGCGTTACGCGTTATACGTTATGCGTTATGCGTGATGCGTTATGCGTTATGCGTTATGCGTTATGGGCTATGCGTTAAGCGTTATGCGTTATGCATTATGCATTATGCGTTATGCGTTATGCGTTATGCGTTAAGCGTTATGCGTTATGCGTTATGCGTTATGCGTTATGCGTTATGCGTTATGCGTTATGCGTTATGCGTTATGCGTTATGCGTTATGCGTTATGCGTTATGCGTTATGCGTTATGCGTTATGCGTTATCCGTTATGCGTTATCCGTTATGCGTTATGCGTTATGCGTTAAGCGTTATGCGTTATTCGTTATGCGTTATGCGTTACGCGTTATACGTTATGCGTTATGCGTGATGCGTTATGCGTTATGCGTTATGGGCAATGCGTTAAGCGTTATGCGTTATGCATTATGCGTTATGCGTTATGCGTTATGCGTTAAGCGTTATGCGTTATGCGTTATGCGTTATGCGTTATGCGTTATGCGTTATGCGTTATGCGTTATGCGTTATGCGTTATGCGTTATGCGTTATGCGTTATGCGTTATGCGTTATGCGTTATGCGTTAAGCGTTATGCGTTATGCGTTATGCGATATGTGTTATGCGTTATGCGTTATGCGTTACGCGTTATACGTTATGCGTTATGCGTTATGCGTGATGCGTTATGCGTTATGCGTTATGGGCAATGCGTTAAGCGTTATGCGTTATGCATTATGCGTTATGCGTTATGCGTTATGCGTTAAGCGTTATGCGTTATGCGTTACGCGTTATGCGTTATGCGTTATCCGTTATGCGTTATGCGTTATGCGTTATGCGTTATGCTTTATGCGTTATGCGTCTTGCGTTATCCGTTATGCGTCATGCGTTATCCGTTATGCGTTATGCGTTATGCGTAATGCGTTATGCGTTAAGCGTTATGCGTTAAGCGTTATGCGTTATGCGATATGCGTTATGCGTTATCCGTTATGCGTTATGCGTTATGCGTTATGCGTTAAGCGTTATGCGTTATGCGTTATGCGATATGTGTTATGCGTTATGCGTTATGCGTTACGCGTTATACGTTATGCGTTATGCGTTATACGTTATGCGTTATGCGTTATCCGTTATGCGTTATCCGTTATGCGTTATCCGTTATGCGTTATGCGTTATGCGTTAAGCGTTATGCGTTATGCGTTATGCGTTATGCGTTATGCGTTATGCGTTATGCGTTATGCGTTATGCGTTATGCGTTATTCGTTATGCGTTATGCGTTATGCGTTATGCGTTATTCGTTAAGCGTTATGCGTTAAGCGTTATGCGTTATGCGATATGCGTTATGCGTTATGCGTTATGCGTTATGCGTTATGCGTTATGCGTTATGCGTTATGCGTTATGCGTTATGCGTTATGCGTTATGCGTTATGCGTTATGCGTTATGCGTTATGCGTTAAGCGTTATGCGTTATGCGTTATGCGATATGTGTTATGCGTTATGCGTTATGCGTTACGCGTTATACGTTATGCGTTATGCGTTATGCGTGATGCGTTATGCGTTATGCGTTATGGGCAATGCGTTAAGCGTTATGCGTTATGCATTATGCGTTATGCGTTATGCGTTATGCGTTAAGCGTTATGCGTTATGCGTTACGCGTTATGCGTTATGCGTTATCCGTTATGCGTAATGCGTTATGCGTTATGCGTTATGCTTTATGCGTTATGCGTCTTGCGTTATCCGTTATGCGTCATGCGTTATCCGTTATGCGTTATGCGTTATGCGTAATGCGTTATGCGTTAAGCGTTATGCGTTAAGCGTTATGCGTTATGCGATATGCGTTATGCGTTATCCGTTATGCGTTATGCGTTATGCGTTATGCGTTAAGCGTTATGCGTTATGCGTTATGCGATATGTGTTATGCGTCATGCGTTATGCGTTACGCGTTATACGTTATGCGTTATGCGTTATACGTTATGCGTTATGCGTTATCCGTTATGCGTTATCCGTTATGCGTTATGCGTTATGCGTTAAGCGTTATGCGTTATTCGTTATGCGTTATGCGTTACGCGTTATACGTTATGCGTTATGCGTGATGCGTTATGCGTTATGCGTTATGCGTTATGGGCTATGCGTTAAGCGTTATGCGTTATGCATTATGCGTTATGCGTTATGCGTTATGCGTTATGCGTTAAGCGTTATGCGTTATGCGTTATGCGTTATGCGTTATGCGTTATGCGTTATGCGTTATGCGTTATGCGTTATGCGTTATGCGTTATGCGTTATGCGTTATGCGTTATGCGTTATGCGTTATCCGTTATGCGTTATCCGTTATGCGTTATGCGTTATGCGTTAAGCGTTATGCGTTATTCGTTATGCGTTATGCGTTACGCGTTATACGTTATGCGTTATGCGTGATGCGTTATGCGTTATGCGTTATGGGCAATGCGTTAAGCGTTATGCGTTATGCATTATGCGTTATGCGTTATGCGTTATGCGTTAAGCGTTATGCGTTAAGCGTTATGCGTTATGCGTTATGCGTTATGCGTTATGCGTTATGCGTTATGCGTTATGCGTTATGCGTTATGCGTTATTCGTTATGCGTTATGCGTTATGCGTTAAGCGTTATGCGTTATGCGTTATGCGTTATGCGTTATGCGTTATGCGTTATGCGTTATGCGTTAAGCGTTATGCGTTATGCGTTATGCGATATGTGTTATGCGTTATGCGTTATGCGTTACGCGTTATAGGTTATGCGTTATGCGTTATGCGTGATGCGTTATGCGTTATGCGTTATGGGCAATGCGTTAAGCGTTATGCGTTATGCATTATGCGTTATGCGTTATGCGTTATGCGTTATGCGTTATGCGTTATGCGTTATGCGTTATGCGTTAAGCGTTATGCGTTATGCGTTATGCGATATGTGTTATGCGTTATGCGTTATGCGTTACGCGTTATACGTTATGCGTTATGCGTTATGCGTGATGCGTTATGCGTTATGCGTTATGGGCAATGCGTTAAGCGTTATGCGTTATGCATTATGCGTTATGCGTTATGCGTTATGCGTTAAGCGTTATGCGTTATGCGTTACGCGTTATGCGTTATGCGTTATCCGTTATGCGTAATGCGTTATGCGTTATGCGTTATGCTTTATGCGTTATGCGTCTTGCGTTATCCGTTATGCGTCATGCGTTATCCGTTATGCGTTATGCGTTATGCATTATGCGTTATGCGTTATGCGTTATGCGTTATGCGTTATGCGTTATGCGTTATGCGTTATGCGTTATGCGTTATGCGTTATGCGTTATGCGTTATGCGTTATGCGTTATGCGTTATGCGTTAAGCGTTATGCGTTATGCGTTATGCGTTATGCGTTATGCGTTATGCGTTATGCGTTAAGCGTTATGCGTTAAGCGTTATGCGTTATGTGATATGCGTTATGTGTTATGCGTTATCCGTTATGCGTTATGCGTTATGCGTTATGCGTTAAGCGTTATGCGTTATGCGTTATGCGATATGTGTTATGCGTTATGCGTTATGCGTTACGCGTTATACGTTATGCGTTATGCGTTATACGTTATGCGTTATGCGTTATCCGTTATGCGTTATCCGTTATGCGTTATGCGTTATGCGTTAAGCGTTATGCGTTATTCGTTATGCGTTATGCGTTACGCGTTATACGTTATGCGTTATGCGTGATGCGTTATGCGTTATGCGTTATGGGCTATGCGATAAGCGTTATGCGTTATGCATTATGCGTTATGCGTTATGCGTTATGCGTTATGCGTTATGCGTCATGCGTTATGCGTTATGCGTTATGCGTTATGCGTTATGCGTTATGCGTTCTGCGTTATGCGTTATGCGTTATGCGTTATGCGTTATGCGTTATGCGTTATGCGTTATGCGTTATGCGTTATGCGTTATGCGTTATGCGTTATGCGTTATGCGTTATGCGTTATGCGTTATGCGTTATGCGTTATGCGTTATGCGTTATGCGTTATGCGTTATGCGTTATGCGTTATGCGTTATGCGTTATGCGTTATGCGTTATGCGTTATGCGTTATGCGTTATGCGTTATGCGTTATGCGTTATGCGTTATGCGTTATGCGTTATGCGTTATGCGTTATGCGTTATGCGTTATGCGTTATGCGTTATGCGTTATGCGTTATGCGTTATGCGTTATGCGTTATGCGTTATGCGTTATCCGTTATGCGTTATGACTTTTTCATTGAACGTTATGCGTTATGCGTTATGCGTTATGCGTTATGCGTTATGCGTTATGCGTTATGCGTTATGCGTTATGCGTTATGCGTTATGCGTTATGCGTTATGCGTTATGCGTTATGCGTTATGCGTTATGCGTTATGCGTTATGCGTTATCCGTTATGCGTTATGACTTTTTCATTGAACGTTATGCGTTATGTGTTATGCGTTATGCGTTATGCGTTATGCGTTATGCGTTCTGGGTTATGCGTTATGCGTTATTCGTTATGCGTTATGCTTATGCGTTATGCGTTATCCGTTATGCGTTATGCGTTATGCGTTATGCGTTATCCGTTATGCGTTATGCACGATGCGTTATGCGTTATGCGTTATGGGCTATGCGTTAAGCGTTATGCGTTATGCATTATGCGTTACGCGTTATGCGTTAGGCGTTATGCGTTAAGCGTTATGCGTTATGCGTTATGCGTTATGCGTTATGCGTTATGCGTTATGCGTTATGCGTTATGCGTTACGCGTTATACGTTATGCGTTATGCGTTATACGTTATGCGTTATGCGTTATGCGTTATGCGTTAAGCGTTATGCGTTATGTGATATGCGTTATGTGTTATGCGTTATCCGTTATGCGTTATGCGTTATGCGTTATGCGTTATGCGTTATGCGTTATGCGTCATGCGTTATGCGTTATGCGTTATGCGTTATGCGTTATGCGTTATGCGTTATGCGTTATGCGTTATGCCTTAAGCGTTATGCGTTATGCGTTATGCGATATGCGTTATGCGTTATGCGTTATCCGTTATGCGTTATGCGTTATGCGTTATGCGTTAAGCGTTATGCGTTATGCGTTATGCGATATGTGTTATGCGTTATGCGTTATGCGTTACGCGTTATACGTTATGCGTTATGCGTTATACGTTATGCGTTATGCGTTATCCGTTATGCGTTATCCGTTATGCGTTATGCGTTATGCGTTAAGCGTTATGCGTTATTCGTTATGCGTTATGCGTTACGCGTTATACGTTATGCGTTATGCGTGATGCGTTATGCGTTATGCGTTATGGGCAATGCGTTAAGCGTTATGCGTTATGCATTATGCGTTATGCGTTATGCGTTATGCGTTATGCGTTAAGCGTTATGCGTTATGCGTTATGCGTTATGCGTTATGCGTTATGCGTTATGCGTTATGCGTTATGCGTTATGCGTTATGCGTTATGCGTTATGCGTTATGCGTTATGCGTTATGCGTTATGCGTTATGCGTTATGCGTTATGCGTTATGCGTTATGCGTTATGCGTTATGCGTTATGCGTTATGCGTTATGCGTTATGCGTTATGCGTTATGCGTTATGCGTTATGCGTTATGCGTTATGCGTTATGCGTTATGCGTTATGCGTTATGCGTTATGCGTTATGCCTTAAGCGTTATGCGTTATGCGTTATGCGATATGCGTTATGCGTTATGCGTTATCCGTTATGCGTTATGCGTTATGCGTTATGCGTTAAGCGTTATGCGTTATGCGTTATGCGATATGTGTTATGCGTTATGCGTTATGCGTTACGCGTTATACGTTATGCGTTATGCGTTATACGTTATGCGTTATGCGTTATCCGTTATGCGTTATCCGTTATGCGTTATGCGTTATGCGTTAAGCGTTATGCGTTATTCGTTATGCGTTATGCGTTACGCGTTATACGTTATGCGTTATGCGTGATGCGTTATGCGTTATGCGTTATGGGCAATGCGTTAAGCGTTATGCGTTATGCATTATGCGTTATGCGTTATGCGTTATGCGTTATGCGTTAAGCGTTATGCGTTATGCGTTATGCGTTATGCGTTATGCGTTATGCGTTATGCGTTATGCGTTATGCGTTATGCGTTATGCGTTATGCGTTATGCGTTATGCGTTATGCGTTATGCGTTATGCGTTATGCGTTATGCGTTATGCGTTATGCGTTATGCGTTATGCGTTATGCGTTATGCGTTATGCGTTATGCGTTATGCGTTATGCGTTATGCGTTATGCGTTATGCGTTATGCGTTATGCGTTATGCGTTATGCGTTATGCGTTATGCGTTATGCGTTATGCGTTATGCGTTATGCGTTATGCGTTATGCGTTATGCGTCATGCGTTATGCGTTATTCGTTATGCGTTATGCGTTATGCGTTATGCGTTATTCGTTAAGCGTTATGCGTTAAGCGTTATGCGTTATGCGATATGCGTTATGCGTTATGCGTTATGCGTTATGCGTTATGCGTTATGCGTTATGCGTTATGCGTTATGCGTTATGCGTTATGCGTTATGCGTTATGCGTTATGCGTTATGCGATATGCGTTATGCGTTATGCGTTATGCGTTAAGCGTTATGCGTTATGGGTTATGCGATATGTGTTATGCGTTATGCGTTATGCGTTACGCGTTATACGTTATGCGTTATGCGTGATGCGTTATGCGTTATGCGTTATGGGCAATGCGTTAAGCGTTATGCGTTATGCATTATGCGTTATGCGTTATGCGTTATGCGTTATGCGTTAAGCGTTATGCGTTATGCGTTATGCGTTATGCGTTATGCGTTATGCGTTATGCGTTATGCGTTATGCGTTATGCGTTATGCGTTATGCGTTATGCGTTATGCGTTATGCGTTATGCGTTATGCGTTATGCGTTATGCGTTATGCGTTATGCGTTATGCGTTATGCGTTATGCGTTATGCGTTATGCGTTATGCGTTATGCGTTATGCGTTATGCGATATGTGTTATGCGTTATGCGTTATGCGTTACGCGTTATACGTTATGCGTTATGCGTTATACGTTATGCGTTATGCGTTATCCGTTATGCGTTATCCGTTATGCGTTATGCGTTATGCGTTAAGCGTTATGCGTTATTCGTTATGCGTTATGCGTTACGCGTTATACATTATGCGTTATGCGTGATGCGTTATGCGTTATGCGTTATGGGCTATGCGTTAAGCGTTATGCGTTATGCATTATGCGTTATGCGTTATGCGTTATGCGTTATGCGTTAAGCGTTATGCGTTATGCGTTATGCGTTATGCGTTATGCGTTATGCGTTATGCGTTATGCGTTATGCGTTATGCGTTATGCGTTATGCGTTATGCGTTATGCGTTATGCGTTATGCGTTATGCGTTATGCGTTATGCGTTATGCGTTATGCGTTATGCGTTATGCGTTATGCGTTATGCGTTATGCGTTATGCGTTATGCGTTATGCGTTATGCGTTATGCGTTATGCGTTATGCGTTATTCGTTATGCGTTATGCGTTATGCGTTATGCGTTATTCGTTAAGCGTTATGCGTTAAGCGTTATGCGTTATGCGATATGCGTTATGCGTTATGCGTTATGCGTTATGCGTTATGCGTTATGCGTTATGCGTTATGCGTTATGCGTTATGCGTTATGCGTTATGCGTTATGCGTTATGCGTTAAGCGTTATGCGTTATGCGTTATGCGATATGTGTTATGCGTTATGCGTTATGCGTTACGCGTTATACGTTATGCGTTATGCGTTATGCGTGATGCGTTATGCGTTATGCGTTATGGGCAATGCGTTAAGCGTTATGCGTTATGCATTATGCGTTATGCGTTATGCGTTATGCGTTAAGCGTTATGCGTTATGCGTTACGCGTTATGCGTTATGCGTTATCCGTTATGCGTAATGCGTTATGCGTTATGCGTTATGCTTTATGCGTTATGCGTCTTGCGTTATCCGTTATGCGTCATGCGTTATCCGTTATGCGTTATGCGTTATGCGTAATGCGTTATGCGTTAAGCGTTATGCGTTAAGCGTTATGCGTTATGCGATATGCGTTATGCGTTATCCGTTATGCGTTATGCGTTATGCGTTATGCGTTAAGCGTTATGCGTTATGCGTTATGCGATATGTGTTATGCGTCATGCGTTATGCGTTACGCGTTATACGTTATGCGTTATGCGTTATACGTTATGCGTTATGCGTTATCCGTTATGCGTTATCCGTTATGCGTTATGCGTTATGCGTTAAGCGTTATGCGTTATTCGTTATGCGTTATGCGTTACGCGTTATACGTTATGCGTTATGCGTGATGCGTTATGCGTTATGCGTTATGCGTTATGGGCTATGCGTTAAGCGTTATGCGTTATGCATTATGCATTATGCGTTATGCGTTATGCGTTATGCGTTAAGCGTTATGCGTTATGCGTTATGCGTTATGCGTTATGCGTTATGCGTTATGCGTTATGCGTTATGCGTTATGCGTTATGCGTTATGCGTTATGCGTTATGCGTTATGCGTTATGCGTTATGCGTTATCCGTTATGCGTTATCCGTTATGCGTTATGCGTTATGCGTTAAGCGTTATGCGTTATTCGTTATGCGTTATGCGTTACGCGTTATACGTTATGCGTTATGCGTGATGCGTTATGCGTTATGCGTTATGGGCAATGCGTTAAGCGTTATGCGTTATGCATTATGCGTTATGCGTTATGCGTTATGCGTTAAGCGTTATGCGTTATGCGTTATGCGTTATGCGTTATGCGTTATGCGTTATGCGTTATGCGTTATGCGTTATGCGTTATGCGTTATGCGTTATGCGTTATGCGTTATGCGTTATGCGTTATGCGTTATGCGTTAAGCGTTATGCGTTATGCGTTATGCGATATGTGTTATGCGTTATGCGTTATGCGTTACGCGTTATACGTTATGCGTTATGCGTTATGCGTGATGCGTTATGCGTTATGCGTTATGGGCAATGCGTTAAGCGTTATGCGTTATGCATTATGCGTTATGCGTTATGCGTTATGCGTTAAGCGTTATGCGTTATGCGTTACGCGTTATGCGTTATGCGTTATCCGTTATGCGTTATGCGTTATGCGTTATGCGTTATGCTTTATGCGTTATGCGTCTTGCGTTATCCGTTATGCGTCATGCGTTATCCGTTATGCGTTATGCGTTATGCGTAATGCGTTATGCGTTAAGCGTTATGCGTTAAGCGTTATGCGTTATGCGATATGCGTTATGCGTTATCCGTTATGCGTTATGCGTTATGCGTTATGCGTTAAGCGTTATGCGTTATGCGTTATGCGATATGTGTTATGCGTTATGCGTTATGCGTTACGCGTTATACGTTATGCGTTATGCGTTATACGTTATGCGTTATGCGTTATCCGTTATGCGTTATCCGTTATGCGTTATCCGTTATGCGTTATGCGTTATGCGTTAAGCGTTATGCGTTATGCGTTATGCGTTATGCGTTATGCGTTATGCGTTATGCGTTATGCGTTATGCGTTATGCGTTATTCGTTATGCGTTATGCGTTATGCGTTATGCGTTATTCGTTAAGCGTTATGCGTTAAGCGTTATGCGTTATGCGATATGCGTTATGCGTTATGCGTTATGCGTTATGCGTTATGCGTTATGCGTTATGCGTTATGCGTTATGCGTTATGCGTTATGCGTTATGCGTTATGCGTTATGCGTTATGCGTTATGCGTTATGCGTTAAGCGTTATGCGTTATGCGTTATGCGATATGTGTTATGCGTTATGCGTTATGCGTTACGCGTTATACGTTATGCGTTATGCGTTATGCGTGATGCGTTATGCGTTATGCGTTATGGGCAATGCGTTAAGCGTTATGCGTTATGCATTATGCGTTATGCGTTATGCGTTATGCGTTAAGCGTTATGCGTTATGCGTTACGCGTTATGCGTTATGCGTTATCCGTTATGCGTAATGCGTTATGCGTTATGCGTTATGCTTTATGCGTTATGCGTCTTGCGTTATCCGTTATGCGTCATGCGTTATCCGTTATGCGTTATGCGTTATGCGTAATGCGTTATGCGTTAAGCGTTATGCGTTAAGCGTTATGCGTTATGCGATATGCGTTATGCGTTATCCGTTATGCGTTATGCGTTATGCGTTATGCGTTAAGCGTTATGCGTTATGCGTTAT
Source organism: Lasioglossum baleicum (assembly GCF_051020765.1). Taxonomy (NCBI): domain Eukaryota; kingdom Metazoa; phylum Arthropoda; class Insecta; order Hymenoptera; family Halictidae; genus Lasioglossum; species Lasioglossum baleicum. The sequence goes on along the minus strand of NW_027469197.1, from coordinate 318,344 downwards.
GCGATATGTGTTATGCGTCATGCGTTATGCGTTACGCGTTATACGTTATGCGTTATGCGTTATACGTTATGCGTTATGCGTTATCCGTTATGCGTTATCCGTTATGCGTTATGCGTTATGCGTTAAGCGTTATGCGTTATTCGTTATGCGTTATGCGTTACGCGTTATACGTTATGCGTTATGCGTGATGCGTTATGCGTTATGCGTTATGCGTTATGGGCTATGCGTTAAGCGTTATGCGTTATGCATTATGCGTTATGCGTTATGCGTTATGCGTTATGCGTTAAGCGTTATGCGTTATGCGTTATGCGTTATGCGTTATGCGTTATGCGTTATGCGTTATGCGTTATGCGTTATGCGTTATGCGTTATGCGTTATGCGTTATGCGTTATGCGTTATGCGTTATCCGTTATGCGTTATCCGTTATGCGTTATGCGTTATGCGTTAAGCGTTATGCGTTATTCGTTATGCGTTATGCGTTACGCGTTATACGTTATGCGTTATGCGTGATGCGTTATGCGTTATGCGTTATGGGCAATGCGTTAAGCGTTATGCGTTATGCATTATGCGTTATGCGTTATGCGTTATGCGTTAAGCGTTATGCGTTATGCGTTATGCGTTATGCGTTATGCGTTATGCGTTATGCGTTATGCGTTATGCGTTATGCGTTATGCGTTATGCGTTATTCGTTATGCGTTATGCGTTATGCGTTAAGCGTTATGCGTTATGCGTTATGCGTTATGCGTTATGCGTTATGCGTTATGCGTTAAGCGTTATGCGTTATGCGTTATGCGATATGTGTTATGCGTTATGCGTTATGCGTTACGCGTTATAGGTTATGCGTTATGCGTTATGCGTGATGCGTTATGCGTTATGCGTTATGGGCAATGCGTTAAGCGTTATGCGTTATGCATTATGCGTTATGCGTTATGCGTTATGCGTTATGCGTTATGCGTTATGCGTTATGCGTTATGCGTTAAGCGTTATGCGTTATGCGTTATGCGATATGTGTTATGCGTTATGCGTTATGCGTTACGCGTTATACGTTATGCGTTATGCGTTATGCGTGATGCGTTATGCGTTATGCGTTATGGGCAATGCGTTAAGCGTTATGCGTTATGCATTATGCGTTATGCGTTATGCGTTATGCGTTAAGCGTTATGCGTTATGCGTTACGCGTTATGCGTTATGCGTTATCCGTTATGCGTAATGCGTTATGCGTTATGCGTTATGCTTTATGCGTTATGCGTCTTGCGTTATCCGTTATGCGTCATGCGTTATCCGTTATGCGTTATGCGTTATGCGTAATGCGTTATGCGTTAAGCGTTATGCGTTAAGCGTTATGCGTTATGCGATATGCGTTATGCGTTATCCGTTATGCGTTATGCGTTATGCGTTATGCGTTAAGCGTTATGCGTTATGCGTTATGCGATATGTGTTATGCGTCATGCGTTATGCGTTACGCGTTATGCGTTATTCGTTATGCGTTATGCGTTACGCGTTATACGTTATGCGTTATGCGTGATGCGTTATGCGTTATGCGTTATGCGTTATGGGCTATGCGTTAAGCGTTATGCGTTATGCATTATGCGTTATGCGTTATGCGTTATGCGTTATGCGTTAAGCGTTATGCGTTATGCGTTATGCGTTATGCGTTATGCGTTATGCGTTATGCGTTATGCGTTATGCGTTATGCGTTATGCGTTATGCGTTATGCGTTATGCGTTATGCGTTATGCGTTATGCGTTATGCGTTATGCCTTATGCGTTATCCGTTATGCGTTATCCGTTATGCGTTATGCGTTATGCGTTAAGCGTTATGCGTTATTCGTTATGCGTTATGCGTTACGCGTTATACGTTATGCGTTATGCGTGATGCGTTATGCGTTATGCGTTATGGGCAATGCGTTAAGCGTTATGCGTTATGCATTATGCGTTATGCGTTATGCGTTATGCGTTAAGCGTTATGCGTTATGCGTTATGCGTTATGCGTTATGCGTTATGCGTTATGCGTTATGCGTTATGCGTTATGCGTTATGCGTTATGCGTTATGCGTTATGCGTTATGCGTTATGCGTTATGCGTTAAGCGTTATGCGTTATGCGTTATGCGATATGTGTTATGCGTTATGCGTTATGCGTTACGCGTTATACGTTATGCGTTATGCGTTATGCGTGATGCGTTATGCGTTATGCGTTATGGGCAATGCGTTAAGCGTTATGCGTTATGCATTATGCGTTATGCGTTATGCGTTATGCGTTAAGCGTTATGCGTTATGCGTTACGCGTTATGCGTTATGCGTTATCCGTTATGCGTTATGCGTTATGCGTTATGCGTTATGCTTTATGCGTTATGCGTCTTGCGTTATCCGTTATGCGTCATGCGTTATCCGTTATGCGTTATGCGTTATGCGTAATGCGTTATGCGTTAAGCGTTATGCGTTAAGCGTTATGCGTTATGCGATATGCGTTATGCGTTATCCGTTATGCGTTATGCGTTATGCGTTATGCGTTAAGCGTTATGCGTTATGCGTTATGCGATATGTGTTATGCGTCATGCGTTATGCGTTACGCGTTATGCGTTATTCGTTATGCGTTATGCGTTACGCGTTATACGTTATGCGTTATGCGTGATGCGTTATGCGTTATGCGTTATGCGTTATGGGCTATGCGTTAAGCGTTATGCGTTATGCATTATGCGTTATGCGTTATGCGTTATGCGTTATGCGTTAAGCGTTATGCGTTATGCGTTATGCGTTATGCGTTATGCGTTATGCGTTATGCGTTATGCGTTATGCGTTATGCGTTATGCGTTATGCGTTATGCGTTATGCGTTATGCGTTATGCGTTATGCGTTATGCCTTATGCGTTATCCGTTATGCGTTATCCGTTATGCGTTATGCGTTATGCGTTAAGCGTTATGCGTTATTCGTTATGCGTTATGCGTTACGCGTTATACGTTATGCGTTATGCGTGATGCGTTATGCGTTATGCGTTATGGGCAATGCGTTAAGCGTTATGCGTTATGCATTATGCGTTATGCGTTATGCGTTATGCGTTAAGCGTTATGCGTTATGCGTTATGCGTTATGCGTTATGCGTTATGCGTTATGCGTTATGCGTTATGCGTTATGCGTTATGCGTTATGCGTTATGCGTTATGCGTTATGCGTTATGCGTTATGCGTTATGCGTTATGCGTTAAGCGTTATGCGTTATGCGTTATGCGATATGTGTTATGCGTTATGCGTTATGCGTTACGCGTTATACGTTATGCGTTATGCGTTATGCGTGATGCGTTATGCGTTATGCGTTATGGGCAATGCGTTAAGCGTTATGCGTTATGCATTATGCGTTATGCGTTATGCGTTATGCGTTAAGCGTTATGCGTTATGCGTTACGCGTTATGCGTTATGCGTTATCCGTTATGCGTTATGCGTTATGCGTTATGCGTTATGCTTTATGCGTTATGCGTCTTGCGTTATCCGTTATGCGTCATGCGTTATCCGTTATGCGTTATGCGTTATGCGTAATGCGTTATGCGTTAAGCGTTATGCGTTAAGCGTTATGCGTTATGCGATATGCGTTATGCGTTATCCGTTATGCGTTATGCGTTATGCGTTATGCGTTAAGCGTTATGCGTTATGCGTTATGCGATATGTGTTATGCGTTATGCGTTATGCGTTACGCGTTATACGTTATGCGTTATGCGTTATACGTTATGCGTTATGCGTTATCCGTTATGCGTTATCCGTTATGCGTTATCCGTTATGCGTTATGCGTTATGCATTATGCGTTATGCGTTATGCGTTATGCGTTAAGCGTTATGCGTTATGCGTTACGCGTTATGCGTTATGCGTTATCCGTTATGCGTAATGCGTTATGCGTTATGCGTTATGCTTTATGCGTTATGCGTCTTGCGTTATCCGTTATGCGTCATGCGTTATCCGTTATGCGTTATGCGTTATGCGTAATGCGTTATGCGTTAAGCGTTATGCGTTAAGCGTTATGCGTTATGCGATATGCGTTATGCGTTATCCGTTATGCGTTATGCGTTATGCGTTATGCGTTAAGCGTTATGCGTTATGCGTTATGCGATATGTGTTATGCGTCATGCGTTATGCGTTACGCGTTATGCGTTATTCGTTATGCGTTATGCGTTACGCGTTATACGTTATGCGTTATGCGTGATGCGTTATGCGTTATGCGTTATGCGTTATGGGCTATGCGTTAAGCGTTATGCGTTATGCATTATGCGTTATGCGTTATGCGTTATGCGTTATGCGTTAAGCGTTATGCGTTATGCGTTATGCGTTATGCGTTATGCGTTATGCGTTATGCGTTATGCGTTATGCGTTATGCGTTATGCGTTATGCGTTATGCGTTATGCGTTATGCGTTATGCGTTATGCCTTATGCGTTATCCGTTATGCGTTATCCGTTATGCGTTATGCGTTATGCGTTAAGCGTTATGCGTTATTCGTTATGCGTTATGCGTTACGCGTTATACGTTATGCGTTATGCGTGATGCGTTATGCGTTATGCGTTATGGGCAATGCGTTAAGCGTTATGCGTTATGCATTATGCGTTATGCGTTATGCGTTATGCGTTAAGCGTTATGCGTTATGCGTTATGCGTTATGCGTTATGCGTTATGCGTTATGCGTTATGCGTTATGCGTTATGCGTTATGCGTTATGCGTTATGCGTTATGCGTTATGCGTTATGCGTTATGCGTTATGCGTTAAGCGTTATGCGTTATGCGTTATGCGATATGTGTTATGCGTTATGCGTTATGCGTTACGCGTTATACGTTATGCGTTATGCGTTATGCGTGATGCGTTATGCGTTATGCGTTATGGGCAATGCGTTAAGCGTTATGCGTTATGCATTATGCGTTATGCGTTATGCGTTATGCGTTAAGCGTTATGCGTTATGCGTTACGCGTTATGCGTTATGCGTTATCCGTTATGCGTTATGCGTTATGCGTTATGCGTTATGCTTTATGCGTTATGCGTCTTGCGTTATCCGTTATGCGTCATGCGTTATCCGTTATGCGTTATGCGTTATGCGTAATGCGTTATGCGTTAAGCGTTATGCGTTAAGCGTTATGCGTTATGCGATATGCGTTATGCGTTATCCGTTATGCGTTATGCGTTATGCGTTATGCGTTAAGCGTTATGCGTTATGCGTTATGCGATATGTGTTATGCGTTATGCGTTATGCGTTACGCGTTATACGTTATGCGTTATGCGTTATACGTTATGCGTTATGCGTTATCCGTTATGCGTTATCCGTTATGCGTTATCCGTTATGCGTTATGCGTTATGCGTTAAGCGTTATGCGTTATTCGTTATGCGTTATGCGTTACGCGTTATACGTTATGCGTTATGCGTGATGCGTTATGCGTTATGCGTTATGCGTTATGGGCTATGCGTTAAGCGTTATGCGTTATGCATTATGCGTTATGCGTTATGCGTTATGCGTTATGCGTTAAGCGTTATGCGTTATGCGTTATGCGTTATGCGTTATGCGTTATGCGTTATGCGTTATGCGTTATGCGTTATGCGTTATGCGTTATGCGTTATGCGTTATGCGTTATGCGTTATGCGTTATGCGTTATGCGTTATGCGTTATGCGTTATGCGTTATGCGTTATGGGCTATGCGTTAAGCGTTATGCGTTATGCATTATGCGTTATGCGTTATGCGTTATGCGTTATGCGTTAAGCGTTATGCGTTATGCGTTATGCGTTATGCGTTATGCGTTATGCGTTATGCGTTATGCGTTATGCGTTATGCGTTATGCGTTATGCGTTATGCGTTATGCGTTATGCGTTATGCGTTATGCGTTATGCGTTATGCGTTATGCGTTATGCGTTATGCGTTATGCGTTATGCGTTATGCGTTATGCGTAATGCGTTATGCGTTATGCGTTATGCTTTATGCGTTATGCGTCTTGCGTTATCCGTTATGCGTCATGCGTTATCCGTTATGCGTTATGCGTTATGCGTAATGCGTTATGCGTTAAGCGTTATGCGTTAAGCGTTATGCGTTATGCGATATGCGTTATGCGTTATCCGTTATGCGTTATGCGTTATGCGTTATGCGTTAAGCGTTATGCGTTATGCGTTATGCGATATGTGTTATGCGTCATGCGTTATGCGTTACGCGTTATGCGTTATTCGTTATGCGTTATGCGTTACGCGTTATACGTTATGCGTTATGCGTGATGCGTTATGCGTTATGCGTTATGCGTTATGGGCTATGCGTTAAGCGTTATGCGTTATGCATTATGCGTTATGCGTTATGCGTTATGCGTTATGCGTTAAGCGTTATGCGTTATGCGTTATGCGTTATGCGTTATGCGTTATGCGTTATGCGTTATGCGTTATGCGTTATGCGTTATGCGTTATGCGTTATGCGTTATGCGTTATGCGTTATGCGTTATGCCTTATGCGTTATCCGTTATGCGTTATCCGTTATGCGTTATGCGTTATGCGTTAAGCGTTATGCGTTATTCGTTATGCGTTATGCGTTACGCGTTATACGTTATGCGTTATGCGTGATGCGTTATGCGTTATGCGTTATGGGCAATGCGTTAAGCGTTATGCGTTATGCATTATGCGTTATGCGTTATGCGTTATGCGTTAAGCGTTATGCGTTATGCGTTATGCGTTATGCGTTATGCGTTATGCGTTATGCGTTATGCGTTATGCGTTATGCGTTATGCGTTATGCGTTATGCGTTATGCGTTATGCGTTATGCGTTATGCGTTAAGCGTTATGCGTTATGCGTTATGCGATATGTGTTATGCGTTATGCGTTATGCGTTACGCGTTATACGTTATGCGTTATGCGTTATGCGTGATGCGTTATGCGTTATGCGTTATGGGCAATGCGTTAAGCGTTATGCGTTATGCATTATGCGTTATGCGTTATGCGTTATGCGTTAAGCGTTATGCGTTATGCGTTACGCGTTATGCGTTATGCGTTATCCGTTATGCGTTATGCGTTATGCGTTATGCGTTATGCTTTATGCGTTATGCGTCTTGCGTTATCCGTTATGCGTCATGCGTTATCCGTTATGCGTTATGCGTTATGCGTAATGCGTTATGCGTTAAGCGTTATGCGTTAAGCGTTATGCGTTATGCGATATGCGTTATGCGTTATCCGTTATGCGTTATGCGTTATGCGTTATGCGTTAAGCGTTATGCGTTATGCGTTATGCGATATGTGTTATGCGTTATGCGTTATGCGTTACGCGTTATACGTTATGCGTTATGCGTTATACGTTATGCGTTATGCGTTATCCGTTATGCGTTATCCGTTATGCGTTATCCGTTATGCGTTATGCGTTATGCGTTAAGCGTTATGCGTTATTCGTTATGCGTTATGCGTTACGCGTTATACGTTATGCGTTATGCGTGATGCGTTATGCGTTATGCGTTATGCGTTATGGGCTATGCGTTAAGCGTTATGCGTTATGCATTATGCGTTATGCGTTATGCGTTATGCGTTATGCGTTAAGCGTTATGCGTTATGCGTTATGCGTTATGCGTTATGCGTTATGCGTTATGCGTTATGCGTTATGCGTTATGCGTTATGCGTTATGCGTTATGCGTTATGCGTTATGCGTTATGCGTTATGCGTTATGCGTTATGCGTTATGCGTTATGCGTTATGCGTTATGCGTTATGCGTTATGCGTTATGCGTTATGCGTTATGCGTTATGCGTTATGCGTTATGCGTTATGCGTTATGCGTTATGCGTTATGCGTTATGCGTTATGCGTTATGCGTTATGCGTTATGCGTTATGCGTTATGCGTTATGCGTTATGCGTTATGCGTTATGCGTTATGCGTTATGCGTTATGCGTTATGCGTTATGCGTTATGCGTTATGCGTTATGCGTTATGCGTTATGCGTTATGCGTTATGCGTTATGCGTTATGCGTTATGCGTTATGCGTTATGCGTTATGCGTTATGCGTTATGCGTTATGCGTTATGCGTTATGCGTTATGCGTTATGCGTTATGCGTTATGCGTTATGCGTCATGCGTTATGCGTTATTCGTTATGCGTTATGCGTTATGCGTTATGCGTTATTCGTTAAGCGTTATGCGTTAAGCGTTATGCGTTATGCGATATGCGTTATGCGTTATGCGTTATGCGTTATGCGTTATGCGTTATGCGTTATGCGTTATGCGTTATGCGTTATGCGTTATGCGTTAAGCGTTATGCGTTATGCGATATGCGTTATGCGTTATGCGTTATGCGTTATGCGTTATGCGTTATGCGTTATGCGTTATGCGTTATGCGTTATGCGTTATGCGTTATGCGTTATGCGTTATGCGTTATGCGTTATGCGTTATGCGTTATGCGTTATGCGTTATGCGTTATGCGTTATGCGTTAGGCGTTATGCGTTATGCGTTATTCGTTATGCGTTATGCGTTATGCGTTATGCGTTATTCGTTAAGCGTTATGCGTTAAGCGTTATGCGTTATGCGATATGCGTTATGCGTTATGCGTTATGCGTTATGCGTTATGCGTTATGCGTTATGCGTTATTCGTTATGCGTTATGCGTTATGCGTTATGCGTTATTCGTTAAGCGTTATGCGTTAAGCGTTATGCGTTATGCGATATGCGTTATGCGTTATGCGTTATGCGTTATGCGTTATGCGTTATGCGTTATGCGTTATGCGTTATGCGTTATGCGTTATGCGTTATGCGTTATGCGTTAAGCGTTATGCGTTATGCGTTATGCGATATGTGTTATGCGTTATGCGTTATGCGTTACGCGTTATACGTTATGCGTTATGCGTTATGCGTGATGCGTTATGCGTTATGCGTTATGGGCAATGCGTTAAGCGTTATGCGTTATGCATTATGCGTTATGCGTTATGCGTTATGCGTTAAGCGTTATGCGTTATGCGTTACGCGTTATGCGTTATGCGTTATCCGTTATGCGTTATGCGTTATGCGTTATGCGTTATGCTTTATGCGTTATGCGTCTTGCGTTATCCGTTATGCGTCATGCGTTATCCGTTATGCGTTATGCGTTATGCGTAATGCGTTATGCGTTAAGCGTTATGCGTTAAGCGTTATGCGTTATGCGATATGCGTTATGCGTCATCCGTTATGCGTTATGCGTTATGCGTTATGCGTTAAGCGTTATGCGTTATGCGTTATGCGATATGTGTTATGCGTTATGCGTTATGCGTTACGCGTTATACGTTATGCGTTATGCGTTATACGTTATGCGTTATGCGTTATCCGTTATGCGTTATCCGTTATGCGTTATCCGTTATGCGTTATGCGTTATGCGTTAAGCGTTATGCGTTATTCGTTATGCGTTATGCGTTACGCGTTATACGTTATGCGTTATGCGTGATGCGTTATGCGTTATGCGTTATGCGTTATGGGCTATGCGTTAAGCGTTATGCGTTATGCATTATGCGTTATGCGTTATGCGTTATGCGTTATGCGTTAAGCGTTATGCGTTATGCGTTATGCGTTATGCGTTATGCGTTATGCGTTATGCGTTATGCGTTATGCGTTATGCGTTATGCGTTATGCGTTATGCGTTATGCGTTATGCGTTATGCGTTATGCGTTATGCGTTATGCGTTATGCGTTATGCGTTATGCGTTATGCGTTATGCGTTATGCGTTATGCGTTATGCGTTATGCGTTATGCGTTATGCGTTATGCGTTATGCGTTATGCGTTATGCGTTATGCGTTATGCGTTATGCGTTATGCGTTATGCGTTATGCGTTATGCGTTATGCGTTATGCGTTATGCGTTATGCGTTATGCGTTATGCGTTATGCGTTATGCGTTATGCGTTATGCGTTATGCGTTATGCGTTATGCGTTATGCGTTATGCGTTATGCGTTAAGCGTTATGCGTTAAGCGTTATGCGTTATGTGATATGCGTTATGTGTTATGCGTTATCCGTTATGCGTTATGCGTTATGCGTTATGCGTTATGCGTTATGCGTTATGCGTTATGCGTTATGCGTTATGCGTTATGCGTTATGCGTTATGCGTTATGCGTTATGCGTTATGCGTTATGCCTTAAGCGTTATGCGTTATGCGTTATGCGATATGCGTTATGCGTTATGCGTTATGCGTTATGCGTTATGCGTTATGCGTTATGCGTTATGCGTCATGCGTTATGCGTTATGCGTTATGCGTTATGCGTTATGCGTTATGCGTTATGCGTTATGCGTTATGCGTTATGCCTTAAGCGTTATGCGTTATGCGTTATGCGATATGCGTTATGCGTTATGCGTTATCCGTTATGCGTTATGCGTTATGCGTTATGCGTTAAGCGTTATGCGTTATGCGATATGTGTTATGCGTTATGCGTTATGCGTTACGCGTTATACGTTATGCGTTATGCGTTATACGTTATGCGTTATGCGTTATCCGTTATGCGTTATCCGTTATGCGTTATGCGTTATGCGTTAAGCGTTATGCGTTATTCGTTATGCGTTATGCGTTACGCGTTATACGTTATGCGTTATGCGTGATGCGTTATGCGTTATGCGTTATGGGCAATGCGTTAAGCGTTATGCGTTATGCATTATGCGTTATGCGTTATGCGTTATGCGTTATGCGTTAAGCGTTATGCGTTATGCGTTATGCGTTATGCGTTATGCGTTATGCGTTATGCGTTATGCGTTATGCGTTATGCGTTATGCGTTATGCGTTATGCGTTATGCGTTATGCGTTATGCGTTATGCGTTATGCGTTATGCGTTATGCGTTATGCGTTATGCGTTATGCGTTATGCGTTATGCGTTATGCGTTATGCGTTATGCGTTATGCGTTATGCGTTATGCGTTATGCGTTATGCGTTATGCGTTATGCGTTATGCGTTATGCGTTATGCGTTATGCGTTATGCGTTATGCGTTATGCGTTATGCGTTATGCGTTATGCGTCATGCGTTATGCGTTATTCGTTATGCGTTATGCGTTATGCGTTATGCGTTATTCGTTAAGCGTTATGCGTTAAGCGTTATGCGTTATGCGATATGCGTTATGCGTTATGCGTTATGCGTTATGCGTTATGCGTTATGCGTTATGCGTTATGCGTTATGCGTTATGCGTTATGCGTTATGCGTTATGCGTTATGCGTTATGCGTTATGCGATATGCGTTATGCGTTATGCGTTATGCGTTAAGCGTTATGCGTTATGGGTTATGCGATATGTGTTATGCGTTATGCGTTATGCGTTACGCGTTATACGTTATGCGTTATGCGTGATGCGTTATGCGTTATGCGTTATGGGCAATGCGTTAAGCGTTATGCGTTATGCATTATGCGTTATGCGTTATGCGTTATGCGTTAAGCGTTATGCGTTATGCGTTACGCGTTATGCGTTATGCGTTATCCGTTATGCGTTATGCGTTATGCGTTATGCGTTATGCTTTATGCGTTATGCGTCTTGCGTTATCCGTTATGCGTCATGCGTTATCCGTTATGCGTTATGCGTTATGCGTAATGCGTTATGCGTTAAGCGTTATGCGTTAAGCGTTATGCGTTATGCGATATGCGTTATGCGTTATCCGTTATGCGTTATGCGTTATGCGTTATGCGTTAAGCGTTATGCGTTATGCGTTATGCGATATGTGTTATGCGTTATGCGTTATGCGTTACGCGTTATACGTTATGCGTTATGCGTTATACGTTATGCGTTATGCGTTATCCGTTATGCGTTATCCGTTATGCGTTATGCGTTATGCGTTAAGCGTTATGCGTTATTCGTTATGCGTTATGCGTTACGCGTTATACGTTATGCGTTATGCGTGATGCGTTATGCGTTATGCGTTATGGGCTATGCGTTAAGCGTTATGCGTTATGCATTATGCGTTATGCGTTATGCGTTATGCGTTATGCGTTAAGCGTTATGCGTTATGCGTTATGCGTTATGCGTTATGCGTTATGCGTTATGCGTTATGCGTTATGCGTTATGCGTTATGCGTTATGCGTTATGCGTTATGCGTTATGCGTTATGCGTTATGCGTTATGCGTTATGCGTTATGCGTTATGCGTTATGCGTTATGCGTTATGCGTTATGCGTTATGCGTTATGCGTTATGCGTTATGCGTTATGCGTTATGCGTTATGCGTTATGCGTTATGCGTTATGCGTTATGCGTTATGCGTTATGCGTTATGCGTTATGCGTTATGCGTTATGCGTTATGCGTTATGCGTTATGCGTTATTCGTTATGCGTTATGCGTTATGCGTTATGCGTTATTCGTTAAGCGTTATGCGTTAAGCGTTATGCGTTATGCGATATGCGTTATGCGTTATGCGTTATGCGTTATGCGTTATGCGTTATGCGTTATGCGTTATGCGTTATGCGTTATGCGTTATGCGTTATGCGTTATGCGTTATGCGTTATGCGTTATGCGTTATGCGTTAAGCGTTATGCGTTATGCGTTATGCGATATGTGTTATGCGTTATGCGTTATGCGTTACGCGTTATACGTTATGCGTTATGCGTTATGCGTGATGCGTTATGCGTTATGCGTTATGGGCAATGCGTTAAGCGTTATGCGTTATGCATTATGCGTTATGCGTTATGCGTTATGCGTTAAGCGTTATGCGTTATGCGTTACGCGTTATGCGTTATGCGTTATCCGTTATGCGTAATGCGTTATGCGTTATGCGTTATGCTTTATGCGTTATGCGTCTTGCGTTATCCGTTATGCGTCATGCGTTATCCGTTATGCGTTATGCGTTATGCGTTAAGCGTTATGCGTTATGCGTTATGCGTTATGCGTTATGCGTTATGCGTTATGCGTTATGCGTTATGCGTTATGCGTTATGCGTTATGCGTTATGCGTTATGCGTTATGCGTTATGCGTTATGCGTTAAGCGTTATGCGTTATGCGTTATGCGATATGTGTTATGCGTTATGCGTTATGCGTTACGCGTTATACGTTATGCGTTATGCGTTATGCGTGATGCGTTATGCGTTATGCGTTATGGGCAATGCGTTAAGCGTTATGCGTTATGCATTATGCGTTATGCGTTATGCGTTATGCGTTAAGCGTTATGCGTTATGCGTTACGCGTTATGCGTTATGCGTTATCCGTTATGCGTAATGCGTTATGCGTTATGCGTTATGCTTTATGCGTTATGCGTCTTGCGTTATCCGTTATGCGTCATGCGTTATCCGTTATGCGTTATGCGTTATGCGTTAAGCGTTATGCGTTATGCGTTATGCGTTATGCGTTATGCGTTATGCGTTATGCGTTATGCGTTATGCGTTATGCGTTATGCGTTATGCGTTATGCGTTATGCGTTATGCGTTATGCGTTATGCGTTATGCGTTATGCGTTATGCGTTATGCGTTATGCGTTATGCGTTATGCGTTATGCGTTATGCGTTATGCGTTATGCGTTATGCGTTATGCGTTATGCGTTATGCGTTATGCGTTATGCGTTATGCGTTATGCGTTATGCGTTATGCGTTATGCGTTATGCGTTATGCGTTATGCGTTATGCGTTATGCGTTATGCGTTATTCGTTATGCGTTATGCGTTATGCGTTATGCGTTATTCGTTAAGCGTTATGCGTTAAGCGTTATGCGTTATGCGATATGCGTTATGCGTTATGCGTTATGCGTTATGCGTTATGCGTTATGCGTTATGCGTTATGCGTTATGCGTTATGCGTTATGCGTTATGCGTTATGCGTTATGCGTTATGCGTTAAGCGTTATGCGTTATGCGTTATGCGATATGTGTTATGCGTTATGCGTTATGCGTTACGCGTTATACGTTATGCGTTATGCGTTATGCGTGATGCGTTATGCGTTATGCGTTATGGGCAATGCGTTAAGCGTTATGCGTTATGCATTATGCGTTATGCGTTATGCGTTATGCGTTAAGCGTTATGCGTTATGCGTTACGCGTTATGCGTTATGCGTTATCCGTTATGCGTAATGCGTTATGCGTTATGCGTTATGCTTTATGCGTTATGCGTCTTGCGTTATCCGTTATGCGTCATGCGTTATCCGTTATGCGTTATGCGTTATGCGTTATGCGTAATGCGTTATGCGTTAAGCGTTATGCGTTAAGCGTTATGCGTTATGCGATATGCGTTATGCGTTATCCGTTATGCGTTATGCGTTATGCGTTATGCGTTAAGCGTTATGCGTTATGCGTTATGCGATATGTGTTATGCGTCATGCGTTATGCGTTACGCGTTATACGTTATGCGTTATGCGTTATACGTTATGCGTTATGCGTTATCCGTTATGCGTTATCCGTTATGCGTTATGCGTTATGCGTTAAGCGTTATGCGTTATTCGTTATGCGTTATGCGTTACGCGTTATACGTTATGCGTTATGCGTGATGCGTTATGCGTTATGCGTTATGCGTTATGGGCTATGCGTTAAGCGTTATGCGTTATGCATTATGCGTTATGCGTTATCCGTTATGCGTTATGCGTTATGCGTAATGCGTTATGCGTTAAGCGTTATGCGTTAAGCGTTATGCGTTATGCGATATGCGTTATGCGTTATCCGTTATGCGTTATGCGTTATGCGTTATGCGTTAAGCGTTATGCGTTATGCGTTATGCGATATGTGTTATGCGTTATGCGTTATGCGTTACGCGTTATACGTTATGCGTTATGCGTTATACGTTATGCGTTATGCGTTATCCGTTATGCGTTATCCGTTATGCGTTATGCGTTATGCGTTAAGCGTTATGCGTTATTCGTTATGCGTTATGCGTTACGCGTTATACGTTATGCGTTATGCGTGATGCGTTATGCGTTATGCGTTATGGGCTATGCGTTAAGCGTTATGCGTTATGCATTATGCGTTATGCGTTATGCGTTATGCGTTATGCGTTAAGCGTTATGCGTTATGCGTTATGCGTTATGCGTTATGCGTTATGCGTTATGCGTTATGCGTTATGCGTTATGCGTTATGCGTTATGCGTTATGCGTTATGCGTTATGCGTTATGCGTTATGCGTTATGCGTTATGCGTTATGCGTTATGCGTTATGCGTTATGCGTTATGCGTTATGCGTTATGCGTTATGCGTTATGCGTTATGCGTTATGCGTTATGCGTTATGCGTTATGCGTTATGCGTTATGCGTTATGCGTTATGCGTTATGCGTTATGCGTTATGCGTTATGCGTTATGCGTTATGCGTTATGCGTTATGCGTTATGCGTTATGCGTTATGCGTTATTCGTTATGCGTTATGCGTTATGCGTTATGCGTTATTCGTTAAGCGTTATGCGTTAAGCGTTATGCGTTATGCGATATGCGTTATGCGTTATGCGTTATGCGTTATGCGTTATGCGTTATGCGTTATGCGTTATGCGTTATGCGTTATGCGTTATGCGTTATGCGTTATGCGTTATGCGTTATGCGTTAAGCGTTATGCGTTATGCGTTATGCGATATGTGTTATGCGTTATGCGTTATGCGTTACGCGTTATACGTTATGCGTTATGCGTTATGCGTGATGCGTTATGCGTTATGCGTTATGGGCAATGCGTTAAGCGTTATGCGTTATGCATTATGCGTTATGCGTTATGCGTTATGCGTTAAGCGTTATGCGTTATGCGTTACGCGTTATGCGTTATGCGTTATCCGTTATGCGTAATGCGTTATGCGTTATGCGTTATGCTTTATGCGTTATGCGTCTTGCGTTATCCGTTATGCGTCATGCGTTATCCGTTATGCGTTATGCGTTATGCGTAATGCGTTATGCGTTAAGCGTTATGCGTTAAGCGTTATGCGTTATGCGATATGCGTTATGCGTTATCCGTTATGCGTTATGCGTTATGCGTTATGCGTTAAGCGTTATGCGTTATGCGTTATGCGATATGTGTTATGCGTCATGCGTTATGCGTTACGCGTTATACGTTATGCGTTATGCGTTATACGTTATGCGTTATGCGTTATCCGTTATGCGTTATCCGTTATGCGTTATGCGTTATGCGTTAAGCGTTATGCGTTATTCGTTATGCGTTATGCGTTACGCGTTATACGTTATGCGTTATGCGTGATGCGTTATGCGTTATGCGTTATGCGTTATGGGCTATGCGTTAAGCGTTATGCGTTATGCATTATGCGTTATGCGTTATGCGTTATGCGTTATGCGTTAAGCGTTATGCGTTATGCGTTATGCGTTATGCGTTATGCGTTATGCGTTATGCGTTATGCGTTATGCGTTATGCGTTATGCGTTATGCGTTATGCGTTATGCGTTATGCGTTATGCGTTATGCGTTATGCGTTATGCGTTATGCGTTATGCGTTATGCGTTATGCGTTATGCGTTATGCGTTATGCGTTATGCGTTATGCGTTAAGCGTTATGCGTTATTCGTTATGCGTTATGCGTTACGCGTTATACGTTATGCGTTATGCGTGATGCGTTATGCGTTATGCGTTATGGGCAATGCGTTAAGCGTTATGCGTTATGCATTATGCGATATGCGTAATGCGTTATGCGTTAAGCGTTATGCGTTATGCGTTATGCGTTATGCGTTATGCGTTATGCGTTATGCGTTATGCGTTATGCGTTATGCGTTATGCGTTATGCGTTATGCGTTATGCGTTATGCGTTATGCGTTATGCGTTATGCGTTATGCGTTATGCGTTATGCGTTATGCGTTATGCGTTATGCGTTATGCGTTATGCGTTATGCGTTATGCGTTATGCGTTATGCGTTATGCGTTATGCGTTATGCGTTATGCGTTATGCGTTATGCGTTATGCGTTATGCGTTATGCGTTATGCGTTATGCGTTATCCGTTATGCGTTATCCGTTATGCGTTATGCGTTATGCGTTAAGCGTTATGCGTTATTCGTTATGCGTTATGCGTTACGCGTTATACGTTATGCGTTATGCGTGATGCGTTATGCGTTATGCGTTATGGGCTATGCGTTATGCGTTATGCGTTATGCGTTATGCGTTATGCGTTATGCGTTATGCGTTATGCGTTATGCGTTATGCGTTATGCGTTATGCGTTATGCGTTATGCGTTATGCGTTATGCGTTATGCGTTATGCGTTATGCGTTATGCGTTATGCGTTATGCGTTATGCGTTATGCGTTATGCGTTATGCGTTATGCGTTATGCGTTATGCGTTATGCGTTATGCGTTATGCGTTATGCGTTATGCGTTATGCGTTATGCGTTATGCGTTATGCGTTATGCGTTATGCGTTATGCGTTATGCGTTATGCGTTATGCGTTATGCGTTATGCGTTATGCGTTATGCGTTATGCGTTATGCGTTATGCGTTATGCGTTATGCGTTATGCGTTATGCGTTATGCGTTATGCGTTATGCGTTATGCGTTATGCGTTATGCGTTATGCGTTATGCGTTATGCGTTATGCGTTATGCGTTATGCGTTATGCGTTATGCGTTATGCGTTATGCGTTATGCGTTATGCGTTATGCGTTATGCGTTATGCGTTATGCGTTATGCGTTATGCGTTATGCGTTATGCGTTATGCGTTATGCGTTATGCGTTATGCGTTATGCGTTATGCGTTATGCGTTATGCGTTATGCGTTATGCGTTATGCGTCTTGCGTTATCCGTTATGCGTTATGCGTTATGCGTTATGCGTTATGCGTTATGCGTTATGCGTTATGCGTTATGCGTTATGCGTTATGCGTTATGCGTTATGCGTTATGCGTTATGCGTTATGCGTTATGCGTTAAGCGTTATGCGTTAAGCGTTATGCGTTATGCGATATGCGTTATGCGTTATCCGTTATGCGTTATGCGTTATGCGTTATGCGTTATGCGTTATGCGTTATGCGTTATGCGTTATGCGTTATGCGTTATGCGTTATGCGTTATGCGTTATGCGTTATGCGTTATGCGTTATGCGTTATGCGTTATGCGTTATGCGTTATGCGTTATGCGTTATGCGTTATGCGTTATGCGTTATGCGTTATGCGTTATGCGTTATGCGTTATGCGTTATGCGTTATGCGTTATGCGTTATGCGTTATGCGTTATGCGTTATGCGTTATGCGTTATGCGTTATGCGTTATGCGTTATGCGTTATGCGTTATGCGTTATGCGTTATGCGTTATGCGTTATGCGTTACGCGTTATGCGTTATGCGTTATGCGTTATGCGTTATGCGTTATGCGTTATGCGTTATGCGTTAAGCGTTATGCGTTATTCGTTATGCGTTATGCGTTACGCGTTATACGTTATGCGTTATGCGTGATGCGTTATGCGTTATGCGTTATGCGTTATGGGCTATGCGTTAAGCGTTATGCGTTATGCATTATGCGTTATGCGTTATCCGTTATGCGTTATGCGTTATGCGTAATGCGTTATGCGTTAAGCGTTATGCGTTAAGCGT
>NW_027469196.1:300000-414355 GCF_051020765.1 Lasioglossum baleicum | reverse complement strand
AGGCTAGTCGAGTAAAAACACGTGCGGGAGGATGCATCCCGCAGGCTAGTCGAGTAAAAACACGTGCGAGAGGATGCATCCCGCAGGCTAGTCGAGTAAAAACACGTGCGAGAGGATGCATCCCGCAGGCTAGTCGAGTAAAAACACGTGCGAGAGGATGCATCCCGCAGGCTAGTCGAGTAAAAACACGTGCGAGAGGATGCATCCCGCAGGCTAGTCGAGTAAAAACACGTGCGAGAGGATGCATCCCGCAGGCTAGTCGAGTAGAAACACGTGCGAGAGGATGCATCCCGCAGGCTAGTCGAGTAAAAACACGTGCGAGAGGATGCTTCCCGCAGGCTAGTCGAGTAAAAACACGTGCAAGAGGATGCTTCCCGCAGGCTAGTCGAGTAAAAACACGAGCGAGAGGATGCATCCCGCAGGCTAGTCGAGTAGAAACACGTGCGAGAGGATGCATCCCGCAGGCTAGTCGAGTAAAAACACGTGCGAGAGGATGCTTCCCGCAGGCTAGTCGAGTAAAAACACGAGCGAGAGGATGCATCCCGCAGGCTAGTCGAGTAGAAACACGTGCGGGAGGATGCTTCCCGCAGGCTAGTCGAGTAAAAACACGTGCGAGAGGATGCATCCCGCAGGCTAGTCGAGTAAAAACACGTGCGAGAGGATGCATCACGCAGGCTAGTCGAGTAGAAACACGTGCGAGAGGATGCATCCCGCAGGCTAGTCGAGTAAAAACACGTGCGAGAGGATGCATCCCGCAGGCTAGTCGAGTAGAAACACGAGCGAGAGGATGCATCCCGCAGGCTAGTCGAGTAAAAACACGTGCGCGAGGATGCATCCCGCAGGCTAGTCGAGTAAAAACACGTGCGAGAGGATGCATCCCGCAGGCTAGTCGAGCAAAAACACGTGCGAGAGGATGCATCCCGCAGGCTAGTCGAGTAAAAACACGTGCGAGAGGATGCATCCCGCAGGCTAGTCGAGTAAAAACACGTGCGAGAGGATGCATCCCGCAGGCTAGTCGAGTAAAAACACGTGCGAGAGGATGCATCCCGCAGGCTAGTCGAGTAAAAACACGTGCGAGATAATGCATCCCGCAGGCTAGTCGAGGAAAAACACGTGCGCGAGGATGCATCCCGCAGGCTAGTCGAGTAAAAGCACGTGCGAGAGGATGCATCCCGCAGGCTAGTCGAGTAGAAACACGTGCGAGAGGATGCATCCCGCAGGCTAGTCGAGTAAAAACACGTGCGAGAGGATGCTTCCCGCAGGCTAGTCGAGTAAAAACACGAGCGAGAGGATGCATCCCGCAGGCTAGTCGAGTAGAAACACGTGCGAGAGGATGCTTCCCGCAGGCTAGTCGAGTAAAAACACGTGCGCGAGGAAGCATCCCGCAGGCTAGTCGAGTAAAAACACGTGCGAGAGGATGCATCCCGCAGGCTAGTCGAGTAAAAACACGTGCGAGACGATGCATCCCGCAGGCTAGTCGAGTAAAAACACGTGCGAGAGGATGCATCCCGCAGGCTAGTCGAGTAAAAACACGTGCGAGAGGATGCATCCCGCAGGCTAGTCGAGTAAAAACACGAGCGAGAGGATGCATCCCGCAGGCTAGTCGAGAAAAACACGTGCGAGAGGATGCATCCCGCAGGCTAGTCGAGTAAAAACACGTGCGAGAGGATGCATCCCGCAGGCTAGTCGAGTAAAAACACGTGCTAGAGGATGCTTCCCGCAGGCTAGTCGTGTAAAAACACGAGCGAGAGGATGCATCCCGCAGGCTAGTCGAGTAGAAACACGTGCGAGAGGATGCTTCCCGCAGGCTAGTCGAGTAGAAACACGTGCGAGAGGATGCTTCCCGCAGGCTAGTCGAGTAAAAACACGTGCGAGAGGATGCATCCCGCAGGCTAGTCGAGTAAAAACACGTGCGAGAGGATGCATCACGCAGGCTAGTCGAGTAGAAACACGTGCGAGAGGATGCATCCCGCAGGCTAGTCGAGTAAAAACACGTGCGAGAGGATGCATCCCGCAGGCTAGTCGAGTAGAAACACGAGCGAGAGGATGCATCCCGCAGGCTAGTCGAGTAAAAACACGTGCGCGAGGATGCATCCCGCAGGCTAGTCGAGTAAAAACACGTGCGAGAGGATGCATCCCGCAGGCTAGTCGAGTAAAAACACGTGCGAGAGGATGCATCCCGCAGGCTAGTCGAGTAAAAACACGTGCGAGAGGATGCATCCCGCAGGCTAGTCGAGTAAAAACACGTGCGAGAGGATGCATCCCGCAGGCTAGTCGAGTAAAAACACGTGCGAGATAATGCATCCCGCAGGCTAGTCGAGGAAAAACAAGTGCGCGAAGATGCATCCCGCAGGCTAGTCGAGTAAAAACACGTGCGAGAGGATGCATCCCGCAGGCTAGTCGAGTAGAAACACGAGCGAGAGGATGCATCCCGCAGGCTAGTCGAGTAAAAACACGTGCGCGAGGATGCATCCCGCAGGCTAGTCGAGTAAAAACACGTGCGAGAGGATGCATCCCGCAGGCTAGTCGAGTAAAAACACGTGCGAGAGGATGCATCCCGCAGGCTAGTCGAGTAAAAACACGTGCGAGAGGATGCATCCCGCAGGCTAGTCGTGTAAAAACACGAGCGAGAGGATGCATCCCGCAGGCTAGTCGAGTAGAAACACGTGCGAGAGGATGCTTCCCGCAGGCTAGTCGAGTAGAAACACGTGCGAGAGGATGCTTCCCGCAGGCTAGTCGAGTAAAAACACGTGCGAGAGGATGCATCCCGCAGGCTAGTCGAGTAAAAACACGTGCGAGAGGATGCATCACGCAGGCTAGTCGAGTAGAAACACGTGCGAGAGGATGCATCCCGCAGGCTAGTCGAGTAAAAACACGTGCGAGAGGATGCATCCCGCAGGCTAGTCGATTAGAAACACGAGCGAGAGGATGCATCCCGCAGGCTAGTCGAGTAAAAACACGTGCGCGAGGATGCATCCCGCAGGCTAGTCGAGTAAAAACACGTGCGAGAGGATGCATCCCGCAGGCTAGTCGAGTAAAAACACGTGCGAGAGGATGCATCCCGCAGGCTAGTCGAGTAAAAACACGTGCGAGAGGATGCATCCCGCAGGCTAGTCGAGTAAAAACACGTGCGCGAGGATGCATCCCGCAGGCTAGTCGAGTAAAAACACGTGCGAGATAATGCATCCCGCAGGCTAGTCGAGGAAAAACAAGTGCGCGAAGATGCATCCCGCAGGCTAGTCGAGTAAAAACACGTGCGAGAGGATGCATCCCGCAGGCTAGTCGAGTAGAAACACGAGCGAGAGGATGCATCCCGCAGGCTAGTCGAGTAAAAACACGTGCGAGAGGATGCATCCCGCAGGCTAGTCGAGTTGAAACACGTGCTAGAGGATGCATCCCGCAGGCTAGTCGAGTTGAAACACGTGCGAGAGGATGCATCCCGCAGGCTAGTCGAGTAAAAACACGTGCGAGAGGATGCATCCCGCAGGCTAGTCGAGTAAAAACACGTGCTAGAGGATGCTTCCCGCAGGCTAGTCGTGTAAAAACACGAGCGAGAGGATGCATCCCGCAGGCTAGTCGAGTAGAAACACGTGCGAGAGGATGCTTCCCGCAGGCTAGTCGAGTAGAAACACGTGCGAGAGGATGCTTCCCGCAGGCTAGTCGAGTAAAAATACGTGCGCGAGGATGCATCCCGCAGGCTAGTCGAGTAGAAACACGTGCGAGAGGATGCATCCCGCAGGCTAGTCGAGTAAAAACACGTGCGAGAGGATGCATCCCGCAGGCTAGTCGAGGAAAAACACGTGCGCGAGGATGCATCCCGCAGGCTAGTCGAGTAAAAGCACGTGCGAGAGGATGCTTCCCGCAGGCTAGTCGAGTAAAAACACGAGCGAGAGGATGCATCCCGCAGGCTAGTCGAGTAGAAACACGTGCGAGAGGATGCTTCCCGCAGGCTAGTCGAGTAAAAACACGTGCGCGAGGATGCATCCCGCAGGCTAGTCGAGTAAAAACACGTGCGAGAGGATGCATCCCGCAGGCTAGTCGAGTAGAAACACGTGCGAGAGGATGCTTCCCGCAGGCTAGTCGAGTAGAAACACGTGCGAGAGGATGCTTCCCGCAGGCTAGTCGAGTAAAAATACGTGCGAGAGGATGCATCCCGCAGGCTAGTCGTGTAAAAACACGAGCGAGAGGATGCATCCCGCAGGCTAGTCGAGTAGAAACACGTGCGAGAGGATGCTTCCCGCAGGCTAGTCGAGTAGAAACACGTGCGAGAGGATGCTTCCCGCAGGCTAGTCGAGTAAAAATACGTGCGCGAGGATGCATCCCGCAGGCTAGTCGAGTAAAAACACGTGCGAGAGGATGCATCCCGCAGGCTAGTCGAGTAAAAACACGTGCGAGAGGATGCATCCCGCAGGCTAGTCGAGGAAAAACACGTGCGCGAGGATGCATCCCGCAGGCTAGTCGAGTAAAAACACGTGCGAGAGGATGCATCCCGCAGGCTAGTCGAGTAGAAACACGTGCGAGAGGATGCTTCCCGCAGGCTAGTCGAGTAGAAACACGTGCGAGAGGATGCTTCCCGCAGGCTAGTCGAGTAAAAATACGTGCGCGAGGATGCATCCCGCAGGCTAGTCGAGTAAAAACACGTGCGAGAGGATGCATCCCGCAGGCTAGTCGAGTAAAAACACGTGCGCGAGGATGCATCCCGCAGGCTAGTCGAGTAGAAACACGTGCGAGAGGATGCATCCCGCAGGCTAGTCGAGTAAAAACACGTGCGAGAGGATGCATCCCGCAGGCTAGTCGAGGAAAAACACGTGCGCGAGGATGCATCCCGCAGGCTAGTCGAGTAAAAGCACGTGCGAGAGGATGCTTCCCGCAGGCTAGTCGAGTAAAAACACGTGCGCGAGGATGCATCCCGCAGGCTAGTCGAGTAAAAACACGTGCGAGAGGATGCATCCCGCAGGCTAGTCGAGTAGAAACGCGTGCGAGAGGATGCATCCCGCAGGCTAGTCGAGTAAAAATACGTGCGAGAGGATGCATCCCGCAGGCTAGTCGAGTAAAAACACGTGCGAGAGGATGCATCCCGCAGGCTAATCGAGTAAAAACACGTGCGAGAGGATGCATCCCGCAGGCTAGTCGTGTAAAAACACGTGCGCGAGGATGCATCCCGCAGGCTAGTCGAGTAAAAACACGTGCGAGAGGATGCATCCCGCAGGCTAGTCGAGTAAAAACACGTGCGAGAGGATGCATCCCGCAGGCTAGTCGAGTAAAAACACGTGCGAGAGGAGGCATCCCGCAGGCTAGTCGAGTAAAAACACGTGCGAGAGGATGCATCCCGCAGGCTAGTCGAGTAGAAACGCGTACGAGAGGATGCATCCCGCAGGCTAGTCGAGTAAAAATACGTGCGAGAGGATGCATCCCGCAGGCTAGTCGAGTAAAAACACGTGCGAGAGGATGCATCCCGCAGGCTAGTCGAGTAAAAACACGTGCGAGAGGATGCATCCCGCAGGCTAGTCGAGTAAAAACACGTGCTAGAGGATGCTTCCCGCAGGCTAGTCGTGTAAAAACACGAGCGAGAGGATGCATCACGCAGGCTAGTCGAGTAGAAACACGTGCGAGAGGATGCTTCCCGCAGGCTAGTCGAGTAGAAACACGTGCGAGAGGATGCTTCCCGCAGGCTAGTCGAGTAAAAATACGTGCGCGAGGATGCATCCCGCAGGCTAGTCGAGTAAAAACACGTGCGAGAGGATGCATCCCGCAGGCTAGTCGAGTAAAAACACGTGCGAGAGGATGCATCCCGCAGGCTAGTCGAGGAAAAACACGTGCGCGAGGATGCATCCCGCAGGCTAGTCGAGTAAAAGCACGTGCGAGAGGATGCATCCCGCAGGCTAGTCGAGTAGAAACACGTGCGAGAGGATGCATCCCGCAGGCTAGTCGAGTAAAAACACGTGCGAGAGGATGCTTCCCGCAGGCTAGTCGAGTAAAAACACGAGCGAGAGGATGCATCCCGCAGGCTAGTCGAGTAGAAACACGTGCGAGAGGATGCTTCCCGCAGGCTAGTCGAGTAAAAACACGTGCGCGAGGATGCATCCCGCAGGCTAGTCGAGTAAAAACACGTGCGAGAGGATGCATCCCGCAGGCTAGTCGAGTAGAAACGCGTGCGAGAGGATGCATCCCGCAGGCTAGTCGAGTAAAAATACGTGCGAGAGGATGCATCCCGCAGGCTAGTCGAGTAAAAACACGTGCGAGAGGATGCATCCCGCAGGCTAGTCGAGTAAAAACACGTGCGAGAGGATGCATCCCGCAGGCTAGTCGTGTAAAAACACGAGCGAGAGGATGCATCCCGCAGGCTAGTCGAGTAGAAACACGTGCGAGAGGATGCTTCCCGCAGGCTAGTCGAGTAGAAACACGTGCGAGAGGATGCTTCCCGCAGGCTAGTCGAGTAAAAATACGTGCGCGAGGATGCATCCCGCAGGCTAGTCGAGTAAAAACACGTGCGAGAGGATGCATCCCGCAGGCTAGTCGAGGAAAAACACGTGCGCGAGGATGCATCCCGCAGGCTAGTCGAGTAAAAGCACGTGCGAGAGGATGCAACCCGCAGGCTAGTCGAGTAGAAACACGTGCGAGAGGATGCATCCCGCAGGCTAGTCGAGTAAAAACACGTGCGAGAGGATGCTTCCCGCAGGTTAGTCGAGTAAAAACACGAGCGAGAGGATGCATCCCGCAGGCTAGTCGAGTAGAAACACGTGCGAGAGGATGCTTCCCGCAGGCTAGTCGAGTAAAAACACGTGCGCGAGGATGCATCCCGCAGGCTAGTCGAGTAAAAACACGTGCGAGAGGATGCATCCCGCAGGCTAGTCGAGTAAAAACACGTGCGAGACGATGCATCCCGCAGGCTAGTCGAGTAAAAACACGTGCGAGAGGATGCATCCCGCAGGCTAGTCGAGTAAAAACACGTGCGAGAGGATGCATCCCGCAGGCTAGTCGAGTAAAAACACGTGCGAGAGGATGCATCCCGCAGGCTAGTCGAGTAAAAACACGTGCGAGAGGAGGCATCCCGCAGGCTAGTCGAGTAAAAACACGTGCGCGAGGATGCATCCCGCAGGCAAGTCGAGTAAAAACACGTGCGAGAGGATGCATCCCGCAGGCTAGTCGAGTAGAAACACGTGCGAGAGGATGCATCCCGCAGGCTAGTCGAGTAAAAACACGAGCGAGAGTATGCATCCCGCAGGCTAGTCGAGAAAAACACGTGCGAGAGGATGCATCCCGCAGGCTAGTCGAGTAAAAACACGTGCGAGAGGATGCATCCCGCAGGCTAGTCGAGTAAAAACACGTGCGAGAGGAGGCATCCCGCAGGCTAGTCGAGTAAAAACACGTGCGAGAGGATGCATCCCGCAGGCTAGTCGAGTAGAAACGCGTGCGAGAGGATGCATCCCGCAGGCTAGTCGAGTAAAAATACGTGCGAGAGGATGCATCCCGCAGGCTAGTCGAGTAAAAACACGTGCGAGAGGATGCATCCCGCAGGCTAGTCGAGTAAAAACACGTGCGAGAGGATGCATCCCGCAGGCTAGTCGAGTAAAAACACGTGCGAGAGGATGCATCCCGCAGGCTAGTCGAGTAGAAACACGTGCGAGAGGATGCATCCCGCAGGCTAGTCGAGTAGAAACACGTGCGAGAGGATGCATCCCGCAGGCTAGTCGAGTAAAAACACGTGCGAGAGGAGGCATCCCGCAGGCTAGTCGAGAAAAACACGTGCGAGAAGATGCATCCCGCAGGCTAGTCGAGTAAAAACACGTGCGAGAGGATGCTTCCCGCAGGCTAGTCGAGTAAAAACACGAGCGAGAGGATGCATCCCGCAGGCTAGTCGAGTAGATACACGTGCGAGAGGATGCTTCCCGCAGGCTAGTCGAGTAAAAACACGTGCGCGAGGATGCATCCCGCAGGCTAGTCGAGTAAAAACACGTGCGAGAGGATGCATCCCGCAGGCTAGTCGAGTAGAAACACGTGCGAGAGGATGCATCCCGCAGGCTAGTCGAGTAAAAACACGAGCGAGAGGATGCATCCCGCAGGCTAGTCGAGAAAAACACGTGCGAGAGGATGCATCCCGCAGGCTAGTCGAGTAAAAACACGTGCGAGAGGATGCATCCCGCAGGCTAGTCGAGTAAAAACACGTGCGAGAGGAGGCATCCCGCAGGCTAGTCGAGTAAAAACACGTGCGAGAGGATGCATCCCGCAGGCTAGTCGAGTAGAAACGCGTGCGAGAGGATGCATCCCGCAGGCTAGTCGAGTAAAAATACGTGCGAGAGGATGCATCCCGCAGGCTAGTCGAGTAAAAACACGTGCGAGAGGATGCATCCCGCAGGCTAGTCGAGTAAAAACACGTGCGAGAGGATGCATCCCGCAGGCTAGTCGTGTAAAAACACGAGCGAGAGGATGCATCCCGCAGGCTAGTCGAGTAGAAACACGTGCGAGAGGATGCTTCCCGCAGGCTAGTCGAGTAGAAACACGTGCGAGAGGATGCTTCCCGCAGGCTAGTCGAGTAAAAATACGTGCGCGAGGATGCATCCCGCAGGCTAGTCGAGTAAAAACACGTGCGAGAGGATGCATCCCGCAGGCTAGTCGAGTAAAAACACGTGCGAGAGGATGCATCCCGCAGGCTAGTCGAGGAAAAACACGTGCGCGAGGATGCATCCCGCAGGCTAGTCGAGTAAAAGCACGTGCGAGAGGATGCATCCCGCAGGCTAGTCGAGTAGAAACACGTGCGAGAGGATGCATCCCGCAGGCTAGTCGAGTAAAAACACGTGCGAGAGGATGCTTCCCGCAGGCTAGTCGAGTAAAAACACGAGCGAGAGGATGCATCCCGCAGGCTAGTCGAGTAGAAACACGTGCGAGAGGATGCTTCCCGCAGGCTAGTCGAGTAAAAACACGTGCGCGAGGATGCATCCCGCAGGCTAGTCGAGTAAAAACACGTGCGAGAGGATGCATCCCGCAGGCTAGTCGAGTAGAAACACGTGCGAGAGGATGCTTCCCGCAGGCTAGTCGAGTAAAAACACGTGCGCGAGGATGCATCCCGCAGGCTAGTCGAGTAAAAACACGTGCGAGAGGATGCATCCCGCAGGCTAGTCGAGTAGAAACACGTGCGAGAGGATGCTTCCCGCAGCTAGTCGAGTAAAAATACGTGCGCGAGGATGCATCCCGCAGGCTAGTCGAGTAAAAACACGTGCGAGAGGATGCATCCCGCAGGCTAGTCGAGTAAAAACACGTGCGAGAGGATGCATCCCGCAGGCTAGTCGAGGAAAAACACGTGCGCGAGGATGCATCCCGCAGGCTAGTCGAGTAAAAGCACGTGCGAGAGGATGCAACCCGCAGGCTAGTCGAGTAGAAACACGTGCGAGAGGATGCATCCCGCAGGCTAGTCGAGTAAAAACACGTGCGAGAGGATGCTTCCCGCAGGTTAGTCGAGTAAAAACACGAGCGAGAGGATGCATCCCGCAGGCTAGTCGAGTAGAAACACGTGCGAGAGGATGCTTCCCGCAGGCTAGTCGAGTAAAAACACGTGCGCGAGGATGCATCCCGCAGGCTAGTCGAGTAAAAACACGTGCGAGAGGATGCATCCCGCAGGCTAGTCGAGTAAAAACACGTGCGAGACGATGCATCCCGCAGGCTAGTCGAGTAAAAACACGTGCGAGAGGATGCATCCCGCAGGCTAGTCGAGTAAAAACACGTGCGAGAGGATGCATCCCGCAGGCTAGTCGAGTAAAAACACGTGCGAGAGGATGCATCCCGCAGGCTAGTCGAGTAAAAACACGTGCGAGAGGAGGCATCCCGCAGGCTAGTCGAGTAAAAACACGTGCGAGAGGATGCATCCCGCAGGCTAGTCGAGTAAAAACACGTGCGAGAGGAGGCATCCCGCAGGCTAGTCGAGTAAAAACACGTGCGAGAGGATGCATCCCGCAGGCTAGTCGAGTAGAAACGCGTGCGAGAGGATGCATCCCGCAGGCTAGTCGAGTAAAAATACGTGCGAGAGGATGCATCCCGCAGGCTAGTCGAGTAAAAACACGTGCGAGAGGATGCATCCCGCAGGCTAGTCGAGTAAAAACACGTGCGAGAGGATGCATCCCGCAGGCTAGTCGAGTAAAAACACGTGCTAGAGGATGCTTCCCGCAGGCTAGTCGTGTAAAAACACGAGCGAGAGGATGCATCCCGCAGGCAAGTCGAGTAAAAACACGTGCGAGAGGATGCATCCCGCAGGCTAGTCGAGTAGAAACACGTGCGAGAGGATGCATCCCGCAGGCTAGTCGAGTAAAAACACGAGCGAGAGTATGCATCCCGCAGGCTAGTCGAGAAAAACACGTGCGAGAGGATGCATCCCGCAGGCTAGTCGAGTAAAAACACGTGCGAGAGGATGCATCCCGCAGGCTAGTCGAGTAAAAACACGTGCGAGAGGAGGCATCCCGCAGGCTAGTCGAGTAAAAACACGTGCGAGAGGATGCATCCCGCAGGCTAGTCGAGTAGAAACGCGTGCGAGAGGATGCATCCCGCAGGCTAGTCGAGTAAAAATACGTGCGAGAGGATGCATCCCGCAGGCTAGTCGAGTAAAAACACGTGCGAGAGGATGCATCCCGCAGGCTAGTCGAGTAAAAACACGTGCGAGAGGATGCATCCCGCAGGCTAGTCGAGTAAAAACACGTGCTAGAGGATGCTTCCCGCAGGCTAGTCGTGTAAAAACGCGAGCGAGAGGATGCATCCCGCAGGCTAGTCGAGTAGAAACACGTGCGAGAGGATGCTTCCCGCAGGCTAGTCGAGTAGAAACACGTGCGAGAGGA
The DNA here is from genome assembly GCF_051020765.1 of Lasioglossum baleicum. Taxonomy (NCBI): domain Eukaryota; kingdom Metazoa; phylum Arthropoda; class Insecta; order Hymenoptera; family Halictidae; genus Lasioglossum; species Lasioglossum baleicum. The sequence continues at coordinate 403,535 of NW_027469196.1, read as the reverse complement.
TGCTTCCCGCAGGCTAGTCGAGTAAAAATACGTGCGCGAGGATGCATCCCGCAGGCTAGTCGAGTAGAAACACGTGCGAGAGGATGCATCCCGCAGGCTAGTCGAGTAAAAACACGTGCGAGAGGATGCATCGCGCAGGCTTGTCGAGTAGAAACACGAGCGAGAGGATGCATCCCGCAGGCTAGTCGAGTAAAAACACGTGCGAGAGGATGCTTCCCGCAGGCTAGTCGAGTAAAAACACGAGCGAGAGGATGCATCCCGCAGGCTAGTCGAGTAGAAACACGTGCGAGAGGATGCTTCCCGCAGGCTAGTCGAGTAAAAACACGTGCGCGAGGATGCATCCCGCAGGCTAGTCGAGTAAAAACACGTGCGAGAGGATGCATCCCGCAGGCTAGTCGAGTAGAAACACGTGCGAGAGGATGCATCCCGCAGGCTAGTCGAGTAAAAACACGAGCGAGAGGATGCATCCCGCAGGCTAGTCGAGAAAAACACGTGCGAGAGGATGCATCCCGCAGGCTAGTCGAGTAAAAACACGTGCGAGAGGATGCATCCCGCAGGCTAGTCGAGTAAAAACACGTGCGAGAGGAGGCATCCCGCAGGCTAGTCGAGTAAAAACACGTGCGAGAGGATGCATCCCGCAGGCTAGTCGAGTAGAAACGCGTGCGAGAGGATGCATCCCGCAGGCTAGTCGAGTAAAAATACGTGCGAGAGGATGCATCCCGCAGGCTAGTCGAGTAAAAACACGTGCGAGAGGATGCATCCCGCAGGCTAGTCGAGTAAAAACACGTGCGAGAGGATGCATCCCGCAGGCTAGTCGTGTAAAAACACGAGCGAGAGGATGCATCCCGCAGGCTAGTCGAGTAGAAACACGTGCGAGAGGATGCTTCCCGCAGGCTAGTCGAGTAGAAACACGTGCGAGAGGATGCTTCCCGCAGGCTAGTCGAGTAAAAATACGTGCGCGAGGATGCATCCCGCAGGCTAGTCGAGTAAAAACACGTGCGAGAGGATGCATCCCGCAGGCTAGTCGAGTAAAAACACGTGCGAGAGGATGCATCCCGCAGGCTAGTCGAGGAAAAACACGTGCGCGAGGATGCATCCCGCAGGCTAGTCGAGTAAAAGCACGTGCGAGAGGATGCATCCCGCAGGCTAGTCGAGTAGAAACACGTGCGAGAGGATGCATCCCGCAGGCTAGTCGAGTAAAAACACGTGCGAGAGGATGCTTCCCGCAGGCTAGTCGAGTAAAAACACGAGCGAGAGGATGCATCCCGCAGGCTAGTCGAGTAGAAACACGTGCGAGAGGATGCTTCCCGCAGGCTAGTCGAGTAAAAACACGTGCGCGAGGATGCATCCCGCAGGCTAGTCGAGTAAAAACACGTGCGAGAGGATGCATCCCGCAGGCTAGTCGAGTAGAAACACGTGCGAGAGGATGCTTCCCGCAGGCTAGTCGAGTAAAAACACGTGCGCGAGGATGCATCCCGCAGGCTAGTCGAGTAAAAACACGTGCGAGAGGATGCATCCCGCAGGCTAGTCGAGTAGAAACACGTGCGAGAGGATGCTTCCCGCAGCTAGTCGAGTAAAAATACGTGCGCGAGGATGCATCCCGCAGGCTAGTCGAGTAAAAACACGTGCGAGAGGATGCATCCCGCAGGCTAGTCGAGTAAAAACACGTGCGAGAGGATGCATCCCGCAGGCTAGTCGAGGAAAAACACGTGCGCGAGGATGCATCCCGCAGGCTAGTCGAGTAAAAGCACGTGCGAGAGGATGCAACCCGCAGGCTAGTCGAGTAGAAACACGTGCGAGAGGATGCATCCCGCAGGCTAGTCGAGTAAAAACACGTGCGAGAGGATGCTTCCCGCAGGTTAGTCGAGTAAAAACACGAGCGAGAGGATGCATCCCGCAGGCTAGTCGAGTAGAAACACGTGCGAGAGGATGCTTCCCGCAGGCTAGTCGAGTAAAAACACGTGCGCGAGGATGCATCCCGCAGGCTAGTCGAGTAAAAACACGTGCGAGAGGATGCATCCCGCAGGCTAGTCGAGTAAAAACACGTGCGAGACGATGCATCCCGCAGGCTAGTCGAGTAAAAACACGTGCGAGAGGATGCATCCCGCAGGCTAGTCGAGTAAAAACACGTGCGAGAGGATGCATCCCGCAGGCTAGTCGAGTAAAAACACGTGCGAGAGGATGCATCCCGCAGGCTAGTCGAGTAAAAACACGTGCGAGAGGAGGCATCCCGCAGGCTAGTCGAGTAAAAACACGTGCGCGAGGATGCATCCCGCAGGCAAGTCGAGTAAAAACACGTGCGAGAGGATGCATCCCGCAGGCTAGTCGAGTAGAAACACGTGCGAGAGGATGCATCCCGCAGGCTAGTCGAGTAAAAACACGAGCGAGAGTATGCATCCCGCAGGCTAGACGAGAAAAACACGTGCGAGAGGATGCATCCCGCAGGCTAGTCGAGTAAAAACACGTGCGAGAGGAGGCATCCCGCAGGCTAGTCGAGTAAAAACACGTGCGAGAGGATGCATCCCGCAGGCTAGTCGAGTAGAAACGCGTGCGAGAGGATGCATCCCGCAGGCTAGTCGAGTAAAAATACGTGCGAGAGGATGCATCCCGCAGGCTAGTCGAGTAAAAACACGTGCGAGAGGATGCATCCCGCAGGCTAGTCGAGTAAAAACACGTGCGAGAGGATGCATCCCGCAGGCTAGTCGAGTAAAAACACGTGCTAGAGGATGCTTCCCGCAGGCTAGTCGTGTAAAAACACGAGCGAGAGGATGCATCCCGCAGGCTAGTCGAGTAGAAACACGTGCGAGAGGATGCTTCCCGCAGGCTAGTCGAGTAGAAACACGTGCGAGAGGATGCTTCCCGCAGGCTAGTCGAGTAAAAATACGTGCGCGAGTATGCATCCCGCAGGCTAGTCGAGTAAAAACACGTGCGAGAGGATGCATCCCGCAGGCTAGTCGAGTAAAAACACGTGCGAGAGGATGCATCCCGCAGGCTAGTCGAGGAAAAACACGTGCGCGAGGATGCATCCCGCAGGCTAGTCGAGTAAAAGCACGTGCGAGAGGATGCATCCCGCAGGCTAGTCGAGTAGAAACACGTGCGAGAGGATGCATCCCGCAGGCTAGTCGAGTAAAAACACGTGCGAGAGGATGCTTCCCGCAGGCTAGTCGAGTAAAAACACGAGCGAGAGGATGCATCCCGCAGGCTAGTCGAGTAGAAACACGTGCGAGAGGATGCTTCCCGCAGGCTAGTCGAGTAAAAACACGTGCGCGAGGATGCATCCCGCAGGCTAGTCGAGTAAAAACACGTGCGAGAGGATGCATCCCGCAGGCTAGTCGAGTAAAAACACGTGCGAGAGGATGCATCCCGCAGGCTAGTCGAGTAAAAACACGTGCTAGAGGATGCTTCCCGCAGGCTAGTCGTGTAAAAACACGAGCGAGAGGATGCATCCCGCAGGCTGGTCGAGTAAAAACACGTGCGAGAGGATGCATCCCGCAGGCTAGTCGAGTTGAAACACGTGCTAGAGGATGCATCCCGCAGGCTAGTCGAGTAAAAACACGTGCGAGAGGATGCATCCCGCAGGCTAGTCGAGTAAAAACACGTGCGAGACGATGCATCCCGCAGGCTAGTCGAGTAAAAACACGTGCGAGAGGATGCATCCCGCAGGCTAGTCGAGTAAAAACACGTGCGAGAGGATGCATCCCGCAGGCTAGTCGAGTAAAAACACGTGCGAGAGGATGCATCCCGCAGGCTAGTCGAGTAAAAACACGTGCGAGAGGAGGCATCCCGCAGGCTAGTCGAGTAAAAACACGTGCGCGAGGATGCATCCCGCAGGCTAGTCGAGTAAAAACACGTGCGAGAGGATGCATCCCGCAGGCTAGTCGAGTAGAAACACGTGCGAGAGGATGCATCCCGCAGGCTAGTCGAGTAAAAACACGAGCGAGAGGATGCATCCCGCAGGCTAGTCGAGAAAAACACGTGCGAGAGGATGCATCCCGCAGGCTAGTCGAGTAAAAACACGTGGGAGAGGATGCATCCCGCAGGCTAGTCGAGTAAAAACACGTGCGAGAGGAGGCATCCCGCAGGCTAGTCGAGTAAAAACACGTGCGAGAGGATGCATCCCGCAGGCTAGTCGAGTAAAAACACGTGCGAGAGGATGCTTCCCGCAGGCTAGTCGAGTAGAAACACGTGCGAGAGGATGCATCCCGCAGGCTAGTCGAGTAGAAACACGTGCGAGAGGATGCATCCCGCAGGCTAGTCGAGTAAAAACACGTGCGAGAGGAGGCATCCCGCAGGCTAGTCGAGAAAAACACGTGCGAGAAGATGCATCCCGCAGGCTAGTCGAGTAAAAACACGTGCGAGAGGATGCATCCCGCAGGCTAGTCGAGTAGAAACACGAGCGAGAGGATGCATCCCGCAGGCTAGTCGAGTAAAAACACGTGCGAGGGAATGCATCCCGCAGGCTAGTCGAGTAAAAACACGTGCGAGAGGATGCATCCCGCAGGCTAGTCGAGTAAAAACACGTGCGAGAGGATGCATCCCGCAGGCTAGTCGAGTAAAAACACGTGCGAGAGGAGGCATCCCGCAGGCTAGTCGAGTAAAAACACGTGCGAGAGAATGCATCCCGCAGGCTAGTCGGGTAAAAACACATGCGAGAGGATGCATCCCGCAGGCTAGTCGAGTAAAAACACGTGCTAGAGGATGCTTCCCGCAGGCTAGTCGTGTAAAAACACGAGCGAGAGGATGCATCCCGCAGGCTGGTCGAGTAAAAACACGTGCGAGGGGATGCATCCCGCTGGCTAGTCGAGTTGAAACACGTGCTAGAGGATGCATCCCGCAGGCTAGTCGAGTTGAAACACGTGCGAGAGGATGCATCACGCAGGCTAGTCGAGTAGAAACACGTGCGGGAGGATGCATCCCGCAGGCTACTCGAGTAAAAACACGTGCGAGAGGATGCACCCCGCAGGCTAGTCGAGTAAAAACACGTGCGAGAGGATGCATCCCGCAGGCTAGTCGAGTAAAAACACGTGCGAGAGGAGGCATCCCGCAGGCTAGTCGAGTAAACACACGTGCGAGAGGATGCTTCCCGCAGGCTAGTCGAGTAGAAACACGTGCGAGAGGATGCATCCCGCAGGCTAGTCGAGTAAAAACACGTGCGAGAGGATGCTTCCCGCAGGCTAGTCGAGTAGAAACACGTGCGAGAGGATGCATCCCGCAGGCTAGTCGAGTAGAAACACGTGCGAGAGGATGCATCCCGCAGGCTAGTCGAGTAAAAACACGTGCGAGAGGAGGCATCCCGCAGGCTAGTCGAGAAAAACACGTGCGAGAAGATGCATCCCGCAGGCTAGTCGAGTAAAAACACGTGCGAGAGGATGCATCCCGCAGGCTAGTCGAGTAGAAACACGAGCGAGAGGATGCATCCCGCAGGCTAGTCGAGTAAAAACACGTGCGAGGGAATGCATCCCGCAGGCTAGTCGAGTAAAAACACGTGCGAGAGGATGCATCCCGCAGGCTAGTCGAGTAAAAACACGTGCGAGAGGATGCATCCCGCAGGCTAGTCGAGTAAAAACACGTGCGAGAGGAGGCATCCCGCAGGCTAGTCGAGTAAAAACACGTGCGAGAGAATGCATCCCGCAGGCTAGTCGGGTAAAAACACATGCGAGAGGATGCATCCCGCAGGCTAGTCGAGTAAAAACACGTGCGAGAGGATGCTTCCCGCAGGCTAGTCGAGTAGAAACACGTGCGAGAGGATGCATCCCGCAGGCTAGTCGAGTAAAAACACGTGCGAGAGGATGCATCCCGCAGGCTAGTCGAGTAAAAACACGTGCGAGAGGAGGCATCCCGCAGGCTAGTCGAGTAAAAACACGTGCGAGAGGAGGCATCCCGCAGGCTAGTCGAGCAAAAACACGTGCGAGAAGATGCATCCCGCAGGCTAGTCGAGTAAAAACACGTGCGAGAGGATGCATCCCGCAGGCTAGTCGTGTAGAAACGCGTGCGAGAGGATGCATCCCGCAGCCTAGTCGAGTAAAAATACGTGCGAGAGGATGCATCCCGCAGGCTAGTCGAGTAAAAACACGTGCGAGAGGATGCATCCCGCAGGCTAGTCGAGTAAAAACACGTGCGAGAGGATGCATCCCGCAGGCTAGTCGAGTTGAAACACGTGCGAGAGAATGCATCCCGCAGGCTAGTCGAGTAAAAACACGTGCTAGAGGATGCTTCCCGCAGGCTAGTCGTGTAAAAACACGAGCGAGAGGATGCATCCCGCAGGCTGGTCGAGTAAAAACACGTGCGAGAGGATGCATCCCGCAGGCTAGTCGAGTTGAAACACGTGCTAGAGGATGCATCCCGCAGGCTAGTCGAGTAAAAACACGTGCGAGAGGATGCATCCCGCAGGCTAGTCGAGTAGAAACACGTGCGAGAGGATGCTTCCCGCAGGCTAGTCGAGTAGAAACACGTGCGAGAGGATGCTTCCCGCAGGCTAGTCGAGTAAAAATACGTGCGCGAGGATGCATCCCGCAGGCTAGTCGAGTAAAAACACGTGCGAGAGGATGCATCCCGCAGGCTAGTCGAGTAAAAACACGTGCGAGAGGATGCATCCCGCAGGCTAGTCGAGGAAAAACACGTGCGCGAGGATGCATCCCGCAGGCTAGTCGAGTAAAAGCACGTGCGAGAGGATGCATCCCGCAGGCTAGTCGAGTAGAAACACGTGCGAGAGGATGCATCCCGCAGGCTAGTCGAGTAAAAACACGTGCGAGAGGATGCTTCCCGCAGGCTAGTCGAGTAAAAACACGAGCGAGAGGATGCATCCCGCAGGCTAGTCGAGTAGAAACACGTGCGAGAGGATGCTTCCCGCAGGCTAGTCGAGTAAAAACACGTGCGCGAGGATGCATCCCGCAGGCTAGTCGAGTAAAAACACGTGCGAGAGGATGCATCCCGCAGGCTAGTCGAGTAGAAACACGTGCGAGAGGATGCTTCCCGCAGGCTAGTCGAGTAAAAACACGTGCGCGAGGATGCATCCCGCAGGCTAGTCGAGTAAAAACACGTGCGAGAGGATGCATCCCGCAGGCTAGTCGAGTAGAAACACGTGCGAGAGGATGCTTCCCGCAGCTAGTCGAGTAAAAATACGTGCGCGAGGATGCATCCCGCAGGCTAGTCGAGTAAAAACACGTGCGAGAGGATGCATCCCGCAGGCTAGTCGAGTAAAAACACGTGCGAGAGGATGCATCCCGCAGGCTAGTCGAGGAAAAACACGTGCGCGAGGATGCATCCCGCAGGCTAGTCGAGTAAAAGCACGTGCGAGAGGATGCAACCCGCAGGCTAGTCGAGTAGAAACACGTGCGAGAGGATGCATCCCGCAGGCTAGTCGAGTAAAAACACGTGCGAGAGGATGCTTCCCGCAGGTTAGTCGAGTAAAAACACGAGCGAGAGGATGCATCCCGCAGGCTAGTCGAGTAGAAACACGTGCGAGAGGATGCTTCCCGCAGGCTAGTCGAGTAAAAACACGTGCGCGAGGATGCATCCCGCAGGCTAGTCGAGTAAAAACACGTGCGAGAGGATGCATCCCGCAGGCTAGTCGAGTAAAAACACGTGCGAGACGATGCATCCCGCAGGCTAGTCGAGTAAAAACACGTGCGAGAGGATGCATCCCGCAGGCTAGTCGAGTAATAACACGTGCGAGAGGATGCATCCCGCAGGCTAGTCGAGTAAAAACACGTGCGAGAGGATGCATCCCGCAGGCTAGTCGAGTAAAAACACGTGCGAGAGGAGGCATCCCGCAGGCTAGTCGAGTAAAAACACGTGCGCGAGGATGCATCCCGCAGGCAAGTCGAGTAAAAACACGTGCGAGAGGATGCATCCCGCAGGCTAGTCGAGTAGAAACACGTGCGAGAGGATGCATCCCGCAGGCTAGTCGAGTAAAAACACGAGCGAGAGTATGCATCCCGCAGGCTAGTCGAGAAAAACACGTGCGAGAGGATGCATCCCGCAGGCTAGTCGAGTAAAAACACGTGCGAGAGGATGCATCCCGCAGGCTAGTCGAGTAAAAACACGTGCGAGAGGAGGCATCCCGCAGGCTAGTCGAGTAAAAACACGTGCGAGAGGATGCATCCCGCAGGCTAGTCGAGTAGAAACGCGTGCGAGAGGATGCATCCCGCAGGCTAGTCGAGTAAAAACACGTGCGAGAGGAGGCATCCCGCAGGCTAGTCGAGTAAACACACGTGCGAGAGGATGCTTCCCGCAGGCTAGTCGAGTAGAAACACGTGCGAGAGGATGCATCCCGCAGGCTAGTCGAGTAAAAACACGTGCGAGAGGATGCTTCCCGCAGGCTAGTCGAGTAGAAACACGTGCGAGAGGATGCATCCCGCAGGCTAGTCGAGTAGAAACACGTGCGAGAGGATGCATCCCGCAGGCTAGTCGAGTAAAAACACGTGCGAGAGGAGGCATCCCGCAGGCTAGTCGAGAAAAACACGTGCGAGAAGATGCATCCCGCAGGCTAGTCGAGTAAAAACACGTGCGAGAGGATGCATCCCGCAGGCTAGTCGAGTAGAAACACGAGCGAGAGGATGCATCCCGCAGGCTAGTCGAGTAAAAACACGTGCGAGGGAATGCATCCCGCAGGCTAGTCGAGTAAAAACACGTGCGAGAGGATGCATCCCGCAGGCTAGTCGAGTAAAAACACGTGCGAGAGGATGCATCCCGCAGGCTAGTCGAGTAAAAACACGTGCGAGAGGAGGCATCCCGCAGGCTAGTCGAGTAAAAACACGTGCGAGAGAATGCATCCCGCAGGCTAGTCGGGTAAAAACACATGCGAGAGGATGCATCCCGCAGGCTAGTCGAGTAAAAACACGTGCGAGAGGATGCTTCCCGCAGGCTAGTCGAGTAGAAACACGTGCGAGAGGATGCATCCCGCAGGCTAGTCGAGTAAAAACACGTGCGAGAGGATGCATCCCGCAGGCTAGTCGAGTAAAAACACGTGCGAGAGGAGGCATCCCGCAGGCTAGTCGAGTAAAAACACGTGCGAGAGGAGGCATCCCGCAGGCTAGTCGAGCAAAAACACGTGCGAGAAGATGCATCCCGCAGGCTAGTCGAGTAAAAACACGTGCGAGAGGATGCATCCCGCAGGCTAGTCGTGTAGAAACGCGTGCGAGAGGATGCATCCCGCAGCCTAGTCGAGTAAAAATACGTGCGAGAGGATGCATCCCGCAGGCTAGTCGAGTAAAAACACGTGCGAGAGGATGCATCCCGCAGGCTAGTCGAGTAAAAACACGTGCGAGAGGATGCATCCCGCAGGCTAGTCGAGTTGAAACACGTGCGAGAGGATGCATCCCGCAGGCTAGTCGAGTAAAAACACGTGCTAGAGGATGCTTCCCGCAGGCTAGTCGTGTAAAAACACGAGCGAGAGGATGCATCCCGCAGGCTGGTCGAGTAAAAACACGTGCGAGAGGATGCATCCCGCAGGCTAGTCGAGTTGAAACACGTGCTAGAGGATGCATCCCGCAGGCTAGTCGAGTAAAAACACGTGCGAGAGGATGCATCCCGCAGGCTAGTCGAGTAGAAACACGTGCGAGAGGATGCTTCCCGCAGGCTAGTCGAGTAGAAACACGTGCGAGAGGATGCTTCCCGCAGGCTAGTCGAGTAAAAATACGTGCGCGAGGATGCATCCCGCAGGCTAGTCGAGTAAAAACACGTGCGAGAGGATGCATCCCGCAGGCTAGTCGAGTAAAAACACGTGCGAGAGGATGCATCCCGCAGGCTAGTCGAGGAAAAACACGTGCGAGAGGATGCTTCCCGCAGGCTAGTCGAGTAAAAACACGAGCGAGAGGATGCATCCCGCAGGCTAGTCGAGTAGAAACACGTGCGAGAGGATGCTTCCCGCAGGCTAGTCGAGTAAAAACACGTGCGCGAGGATGCATCCCGCAGGCTAGTCGAGTAAAAACACGTGCGAGAGGATGCATCCCGCAGGCTAGTCGAGTAGAAACACGTGCGAGAGGATGCTTCCCGCAGGCTAGTCGAGTAAAAACACGTGCGCGAGGATGCATCCCGCAGGCTAGTCGAGTAAAAACACGTGCGAGAGGATGCATCCCGCAGGCTAGTCGAGTAGAAACACGTGCGAGAGGATGCTTCCCGCAGCTAGTCGAGTAAAAATACGTGCGCGAGGATGCATCCCGCAGGCTAGTCGAGTAAAAACACGTGCGAGAGGATGCATCCCGCAGGCTAGTCGAGTAAAAACACGTGCGAGAGGATGCATCCCGCAGGCTAGTCGAGGAAAAACACGTGCGCGAGGATGCATCCCGCAGGCTAGTCGAGTAAAAGCACGTGCGAGAGGATGCAACCCGCAGGCTAGTCGAGTAGAAACACGTGCGAGAGGATGCATCCCGCAGGCTAGTCGAGTAAAAACACGTGCGAGAGGATGCTTCCCGCAGGTTAGTCGAGTAAAAACACGAGCGAGAGGATGCATCCCGCAGGCTAGTCGAGTAGAAACACCTGCGAGAGGATGCTTCCCGCAGGCTAGTCGAGTAAAAACACGTGCGCGAGGATGCATCCCGCAGGCTAGTCGAGTAAAAACACGTGCGAGAGGATGCATCCCGCAGGCTAGTCGAGTTGAAACACGTGCGAGAGGATGCATCCCGCAGGCTAGTCGAGTAAAAACACGTGCGAGAGGATGCATCCCGCAGGCTAGTCGAGTTGAAACACGTGCGAGAGGATGCATCCCGCAGGCTAGTCGAGTAAAAACACGTGCTAGAGGATGCTTCCCGCAGGCTAGTCGTGTAAAAACACGAGCGAGAGGATGCATCCCGCAGGCTGGTCGAGTAAAAACACGTGCGAGAGGATGCATCCCGCAGGCTAGTCGAGTTGAAACACGTGCTAGAGGATGCATCCCGCAGGCTAGTCGAGTAAAAACACGTGCGAGAGGATGCATCCCGCAGGCTAGTCGAGTAGAAACACGTGCGAGAGGATGCTTCCCGCAGGCTAGTCGAGTAGAAACACGTGCGAGAGGATGCTTCCCGCAGGCTAGTCGAGTAAAAATACGTGCGCGAGGATGCATCCCGCAGGCTAGTCGAGTAAAAACACGTGCGAGAGGATGCATCCCGCAGGCTAGTCGAGTAAAAACACGTGCGAGAGGATGCATCCCGCAGGCTAGTCGAGGAAAAACACGTGCGAGAGGATGCTTCCCGCAGGCTAGTCGAGTAAAAACACGAGCGAGAGGATGCATCCCGCAGGCTAGTCGAGTAGAAACACGTGCGAGAGGATGCTTCCCGCAGGCTAGTCGAGTAAAAACACGTGCGCGAGGATGCATCCCGCAGGCTAGTCGAGTAAAAACACGTGCGAGAGGATGAATCCCGCAGGCTAGTCGAGTAGAAACACGTGCGAGAGGATGCTTCCCGCAGGCTAGTCGAGTAAAAACACGTGCGCGAGGATGCATCCCGCAGGCTAGTCGAGTAAAAACACGTGCGAGAGGATGCATCCCGCAGGCTAGTCGAGTAGAAACACGTGCGAGAGGATGCTTCCCGCAGCTAGTCGAGTAAAAATACGTGCGCGAGGATGCATCCCGCAGGCTAGTCGAGTAAAAACACGTGCGAGAGGATGCATCCCGCAGGCTAGTCGAGTAAAAACACGTGCGAGAGGATGCATCCCGCAGGCTAGTCGAGGAAAAACACGTGCGCGAGGATGCATCCCGCAGGCTAGTCGAGTAAAAGCACGTGCGAGAGGATGCAACCCGCAGGCTAGTCGAGTAGAAACACGTGCGAGAGGATGCATCCCGCAGGCTAGTCGAGTAAAAACACGTGCGAGAGGATGCTTCCCGCAGGTTAGTCGAGTAAAAACACGAGCGAGAGGATGCATCCCGCAGGCTAGTCGAGTAGAAACACGTGCGAGAGGATGCTTCCCGCAGGCTAGTCGAGTAAAAACACGTGCGCGAGGATGCATCCCGCAGGCTAGTCGAGTAAAAACACGTGCGAGAGGATGCATCCCGCAGGCTAGTCGAGTAAAAACACGTGCGAGACGATGCATCCCGCAGGCTAGTCGAGTAAAAACACGTGCGAGAGGATGCATCCCGCAGGCTAGTCGAGTAAAAACACGTGCGAGAGGATGCATCCCGCAGGCTAGTCGAGTAAAAACACGTGCGAGAGGATGCATCCCGCAGGCTAGTCGAGTAAAAACACGTGCGAGAGGAGGCATCCCGCAGGCTAGTCGAGTAAAAACACGTGCGCGAGGATGCATCCCGCAGGCAAGTCGAGTAAAAACACGTGCGAGAGGATGCATCCCGCAGGCTAGTCGAGTAGAAACACGTGCGAGAGGATGCATCCCGCAGGCTAGTCGAGTAAAAACACGAGCGAGAGTATGCATCCCGCAGGCTAGTCGAGAAAAACACGTGCGAGAGGATGCATCCCGCAGGCTAGTCGAGTAAAAACACGTGCGAGAGGATGCATCCCGCAGGCTAGTCGAGTAAAAACACGTGCGAGAGGAGGCATCCCGCAGGCTAGTCGAGTAAAAACACGTGCGAGAGGATGCATCCCGCAGGCTAGTCGAGTAGAAACGCGTGCGAGAGGATGCATCCCGCAGGCTAGTCGAGTAAAAATACGTGCGAGAGGATGCATCCCGCAGGCTAGTCGAGTAAAAACACGTGCGAGAGGATGCATCCCGCAGGCTAGTCGAGTAAAAACACGTGCGAGAGGATGCATCCCGCAGGCTAGTCGAGTAAAAACACGTGCTAGAGGATGCTTCCCGCAGGCTAGTCGTGTAAAAACACGAGCGAGAGGATGCATCCCGCAGGCTAGTCGAGTAGAAACACGTGCGAGAGGATGCTTCCCGCAGGCTAGTCGAGTAGAAACACGTGCGAGAGGATGCTTCCCGCAGGCTAGTCGAGTAAAAATACGTGCGCGAGGATGCATCCCGCAGGCTAGTCGAGTAGAAACACGTGCGAGAGGATGCATCCCGCAGGCTAGTCGAGTAAAAACACGTGCGAGAGGATGCATCGCGCAGGCTTGTCGAGTAGAAACACGAGCGAGAGGATGCATCCCGCAGGCTAGTCGAGTAAAAACACGTGCGAGAGGATGCTTCCCGCAGGCTAGTCGAGTAAAAACACGAGCGAGAGGATGCATCCCGCAGGCTAGTCGAGTAGAAACACGTGCGAGAGGATGCTTCCCGCAGGCTAGTCGAGTAAAAACACGTGCGCGAGGATGCATCCCGCAGGCTAGTCGAGTAAAAACACGTGCGAGAGGATGCATCCCGCAGGCTAGTCGAGTAGAAACACGTGCGAGAGGATGCATCCCGCAGGCTAGTCGAGTAAAAACACGAGCGAGAGGATGCATCCCGCAGGCTAGTCGAGAAAAACACGTGCGAGAGGATGCATCCCGCAGGTTGGTCGAGTAAAAACACGTGCGAGAGGATGCATCCCGCAGGCTAGTCGAGTAAAAACACGTGCGAGAGGATGCATCCCGCAGGCTAGTCGAGTAAAAACACGTGCTAGAGGATGCATCCCGCAGGCTAGTCGAGTAAAAACACGTGCGAGAGGATGCATCCCGCAGGCTAGTCGAGGAAAAACACGTGCGCGAGGATGCATCCCGCAGGCTAGTCGAGTAAAAGCACGTGCGAGAGGATGCATCCCGCAGGCTAGTCGAGTAGAAACACGTGCGAGAGGATGCATCCCGCAGGCTAGTCGAGTAAAAACACGTGCGAGAGGATGCTTCCCGCAGGCTAGTCGAGTAAAAACTCGAGCGAGAGGATGCATCCCGCAGGCTAGTCGAGTAGAAACACGTGCGAGAGGATGCTTCCCGCAGGCTAGTCGAGTAAAAACACGTGCGCGAGGATGCATCCCGCAGGCTAGTCGAGTAAAAACACGTGCGAGAGGATGCATCCCGCAGGCTAGTCGAGTAAAAACACGTGCGAGAGGATGCATCCCGCAGGCTAGTCGAGTAAAAACACGTGCTAGAGGATGCTTCCCGCAGGCTAGTCGTGTAAAAACACGAGCGAGAGGATGCATCCCGCAGGCTGGTCGAGTAAAAACACGTGCGAGAGGATGCATCCCGCAGGCTAGTCGAGTTGAAACACGTGCTAGAGGATGCATCCCGCAGGCTAGTCGAGTTGAAACACGTGCGAGAGGATGCATCCCGCAGGCTAGTCGAGTAGAAACACGTGCGAGAGGATGCTTCCCGCAGGCTAGTCGAGTAAAAACACGTGCGAGAGGATGCACCCCGCAGGCTAGTCGAGTAAAAACACGTGCGAGAGGATGCTTCCCGCAGGCTAGTCGAGTAAAAACTCGAGCGAGAGGATGCATCACGCAGGCTAGTCGAGTAGAAACACGTGCGGGAGGATGCATCCCGCAGGCTACTCGAGTAAAAACACGTGCGAGAGGATGCACCCCGCAGGCTAGTCGAGTAAAAACACGTGCGAGAGGATGCATCCCGCAGGCTAGTCGAGTAGAAACACGTGCGAGAGGATGCATCCCGCAGGCTAGTCGAGTAGAAACACGTGCGAGAGGATGCATCCCGCAGGCTAGTCGAGTAAAAACACGTGCGAGAGGAGGCATCCCGCAGGCTAGTCGAGAAAAACACGTGCGAGAAGATGCATCCCGCAGGCTAGTCGAGTAAAAACACGTGCGAGAGGATGCTTCCCGCAGGCTAGTCGAGTAAAAACACGAGCGAGAGGATGCATCCCGCAGGCTAGTCGAGTAGATACACGTGCGAGAGGATGCTTCCCGCAGGCTAGTCGAGTAAAAACACGTGCGCGAGGATGCATCCCGCAGGCTAGTCGAGTAAAAACACGTGCGAGAGGATGCATCCCGCAGGCTAGTCGAGTAGAAACACGTGCGAGAGGATGCATCCCGCAGGCTAGTCGAGTAAAAACACGAGCGAGAGGATGCATCCCGCAGGCTAGTCGAGAAAAACACGTGCGAGAGGATGCATCCCGCAGGCTAGTCGAGTAAAAACACGTGCGAGAGGATGCATCCCGCAGGCTAGTCGAGTAAAAACACGTGCGAGAGGAGGCATCCCGCAGGCTAGTCGAGTAAAAACACGTGCGAGAGGATGCATCCCGCAGGCTAGTCGAGTAGAAACGCGTGCGAGAGGATGCATCCCGCAGGCTAGTCGAGTAAAAATACGTGCGAGAGGATGCATCCCGCAGGCTAGTCGAGTAAAAACACGTGCGAGAGGATGCATCCCGCAGGCTAGTCGAGTAAAAACACGTGCGAGAGGATGCATCCCGCAGGCTAGTCGTGTAAAAACACGAGCGAGAGGATGCATCCCGCAGGCTAGTCGAGTAGAAACACGTGCGAGAGGATGCTTCCCGCAGGCTAGTCGAGTAGAAACACGTGCGAGAGGATGCTTCCCGCAGGCTAGTCGAGGAAAAACACGTGCGCGAGGATGCATCCCGCAGGCTAGTCGAGTAAAAGCACGTGCGAGAGGATGCATCCCGCAGGCTAGTCGAGTAGAAACACGTGCGAGAGGATGCATCCCGCAGGCTAGTCGAGTAAAAACACGTGCGAGAGGATGCTTCCCGCAGGCTAGTCGAGTAAAAACACGAGCGAGAGGATGCATCCCGCAGGCTAGTCGAGTAGAAACACGTGCGAGAGGATGCTTCCCGCAGGCTAGTCGAGTAAAAACACGTGCGCGAGGATGCATCCCGCAGGCTAGTCGAGTAAAAACACGTGCGAGAGGATGCATCCCGCAGGCTAGTCGAGTAGAAACACGTGCGAGAGGATGCTTCCCGCAGGCTAGTCGAGTAAAAACACGTGCGCGAGGATGCATCCCGCAGGCTAGTCGAGTAAAAACACGTGCGAGAGGATGCATCCCGCAGGCTAGTCGAGTAGAAACACGTGCGAGAGGATGCTTCCCGCAGCTAGTCGAGTAAAAATACGTGCGCGAGGATGCATCCCGCAGGCTAGTCGAGTAAAAACACGTGCGAGAGGATGCATCCCGCAGGCTAGTCGAGTAAAAACACGTGCGAGAGGATGCATCCCGCAGGCTAGTCGAGGAAAAACACGTGCGCGAGGATGCATCCCGCAGGCTAGTCGAGTAAAAGCACGTGCGAGAGGATGCAACCCGCAGGCTAGTCGAGTAGAAACACGTGCGAGAGGATGCATCCCGCAGGCTAGTCGAGTAAAAACACGTGCGAGAGGATGCTTCCCGCAGGTTAGTCGAGTAAAAACACGAGCGAGAGGATGCATCCCGCAGGCTAGTCGAGTAGAAACACGTGCGAGAGGATGCTTCCCGCAGGCTAGTCGAGTAAAAACACGTGCGCGAGGATGCATCCCGCAGGCTAGTCGAGTAAAAACACGTGCGAGAGGATGCATCCCGCAGGCTAGTCGAGTAAAAACACGTGCGAGACGATGCATCCCGCAGGCTAGTCGAGTAAAAACACGTGCGAGAGGATGCATCCCGCAGGCTAGTCGAGTAAAAACACGTGCGAGAGGATGCATCCCGCAGGCTAGTCGAGTAAAAACACGTGCGAGAGGATGCATCCCGCAGGCTAGTCGAGTAAAAACACGTGCGAGAGGAGGCATCCCGCAGGCTAGTCGAGTAAAAACACGTGCGAGAGGATGCATCCCGCAGGCTAGTCGAGTAAAAACACGTGCGAGAGGAGGCATCCCGCAGGCTAGTCGAGTAAAAACACGTGCGAGAGGATGCATCCCGCAGGCTAGTCGAGTAGAAACGCGTGCGAGAGGATGCATCCCGCAGGCTAGTCGAGTAAAAATACGTGCGAGAGGATGCATCCCGCAGGCTAGTCGAGTAAAAACACGTGCGAGAGGATGCATCCCGCAGGCTAGTCGAGTAAAAACACGTGCGAGAGGATGCATCCCGCAGGCTAATCGAGTAAAAACACGTGCTAGAGGATGCTTCCCGCAGGCTAGTCGTGTAAAAACACGAGCGAGAGGATGCATCCCGCAGGCAAGTCGAGTAAAAACACGTGCGAGAGGATGCATCCCGCAGGCTAGTCGAGTAGAAACACGTGCGAGAGGATGCATCCCGCAGGCTAGTCGAGTAAAAACACGAGCGAGAGTATGCATCCCGCAGGCTAGTCGAGAAAAACACGTGCGAGAGGATGCATCCCGCAGGCTAGTCGAGTAAAAACACGTGCGAGAGGATGCATCCCGCAGGCTAGTCGAGTAAAAACACGTGCGAGAGGAGGCATCCCGCAGGCTAGTCGAGTAAAAACACGTGCGAGAGGATGCATCCCGCAGGCTAGTCGAGTAGAAACGCGTGCGAGAGGATGCATCCCGCAGGCTAGTCGAGTAGAAACACGTGCGAGAGGATGCTTCCCGCAGGCTAGTCGAGTAAAAACACGTGCGCGAGGATGCATCCCGCAGGCTAGTCGAGTAAAAACACGTGCGAGAGGATGCATCCCGCAGGCTAGTCGAGTAGAAACACGTGCGAGAGGATGCATCCCGCAGGCTAGTCGAGTAAAAACACGAGCGAGAGGATGCATCCCGCAGGCTAGTCGAGAAAAACACGTGCGAGAGGATGCATCCCGCAGGCTAGTCGAGTAAAAACACGTGCGAGAGGATGCATCCCGCAGGCTAGTCGAGTAAAAACACGTGCGAGAGGATGCATCCCGCAGGCTAGTCGAGTAAAAACACGTGCTAGAGGATGCTTCCCGCAGGCTAGTCGTGTAAAAACACGAGCGAGAGGATGCATCCCGCAGGCAAGTCGAGTAAAAACACGTGCGAGAGGATGCATCCCGCAGGCTAGTCGAGTAGAAACACGTGCGAGAGGATGCTTCCCGCAGGCTAGTCGAGTAAAAATACGTGCGCGAGGATGCATCCCGCAGGCTAGTCGAGTAGAAACACGTGCGAGAGGATGCATCCCGCAGGCTAGTCGAGTAAAAACACGTGCGAGAGGATGCATCGCGCAGGCTTGTCGAGTAGAAACACGAGCGAGAGGATGCATCCCGCAGGCTAGTCGAGTAAAAACACGTGCGAGAGGATGCTTCCCGCAGGCTAGTCGAGTAAAAACACGAGCGAGAGGATGCATCCCGCAGGCTAGTCGAGTAGAAACACGTGCGAGAGGATGCTTCCCGCAGGCTAGTCGAGTAAAAACACGTGCGCGAGGATGCATCCCGCAGGCTAGTCGAGTAAAAACACGTGCGAGAGGATGCATCCCGCAGGCTAGTCGAGTAGAAACACGTGCGAGAGGATGCATCCCGCAGGCTAGTCGAGTAAAAACACGAGCGAGAGGATGCATCCCGCAGGCTAGTCGAGAAAAACACGTGCGAGAGGATGCATCCCGCAGGCTAGTCGAGTAAAAACACGTGCGAGAGGATGCATCCCGCAGGCTAGTCGAGTAAAAACACGTGCGAGAGGAGGCATCCCGCAGGCTAGTCGAGTAAAAACACGTGCGAGAGGATGCATCCCGCAGGCTAGTCGAGTAGAAACGCGTGCGAGAGGATGCATCCCGCAGGCTAGTCGAGTAAAAATACGTGCGAGAGGATGCATCCCGCAGGCTAGTCGAGTAAAAACACGTGCGAGAGGATGCATCCCGCAGGCTAGTCGAGTAAAAACACGTGCGAGAGGATGCATCCCGCAGGCTAGTCGTGTAAAAACACGAGCGAGAGGATGCATCCCGCAGGCTAGTCGAGTAGAAACACGTGCGAGAGGATGCTTCCCGCAGGCTAGTCGAGTAGAAACACGTGCGAGAGGATGCTTCCCGCAGGCTAGTCGAGTAAAAATACGTGCGCGAGGATGCATCCCGCAGGCTAGTCGAGTAAAAACACGTGCGAGAGGATGCATCCCGCAGGCTAGTCGAGTAAAAACACGTGCGAGAGGATGCATCCCGCAGGCTAGTCGAGGAAAAACACGTGCGCGAGGATGCATCCCGCAGGCTAGTCGAGTAAAAGCACGTGCGAGAGGATGCATCCCGCAGGCTAGTCGAGTAGAAACACGTGCGAGAGGATGCATCCCGCAGGCTAGTCGAGTAAAAACACGTGCGAGAGGATGCTTCCCGCAGGCTAGTCGAGTAAAAACACGAGCGAGAGGATGCATCCCGCAGGCTAGTCGAGTAGAAACACGTGCGAGAGGATGCTTCCCGCAGGCTAGTCGAGTAAAAACACGTGCGCGAGGATGCATCCCGCAGGCTAGTCGAGTAAAAACACGTGCGAGAGGATGCATCCCGCAGGCTAGTCGAGTAGAAACACGTGCGAGAGGATGCTTCCCGCAGGCTAGTCGAGTAAAAACACGTGCGCGAGGATGCATCCCGCAGGCTAGTCGAGTAAAAACACGTGCGAGAGGATGCATCCCGCAGGCTAGTCGAGTAGAAACACGTGCGAGAGGATGCTTCCCGCAGCTAGTCGAGTAAAAATACGTGCGCGAGGATGCATCCCGCAGGCTAGTCGAGTAAAAACACGTGCGAGAGGATGCATCCCGCAGGCTAGTCGAGTAAAAACACGTGCGAGAGGATGCATCCCGCAGGCTAGTCGAGGAAAAACACGTGCGCGAGGATGCATCCCGCAGGCTAGTCGAGTAAAAGCACGTGCGAGAGGATGCAACCCGCAGGCTAGTCGAGTAGAAACACGTGCGAGAGGATGCATCCCGCAGGCTAGTCGAGTAAAAACACGTGCGAGAGGATGCTTCCCGCAGGTTAGTCGAGTAAAAACACGAGCGAGAGGATGCATCCCGCAGGCTAGTCGAGTAGAAACACGTGCGAGAGGATGCTTCCCGCAGGCTAGTCGAGTAAAAACACGTGCGCGAGGATGCATCCCGCAGGCTAGTCGAGTAAAAACACGTGCGAGAGGATGCATCCCGCAGGCTAGTCGAGTAAAAACACGTGCGAGACGATGCATCCCGCAGGCTAGTCGAGTAAAAACACGTGCGAGAGGATGCATCCCGCAGGCTAGTCGAGTAAAAACACGTGCGAGAGGATGCATCCCGCAGGCTAGTCGAGTAAAAACACGTGCGAGAGGATGCATCCCGCAGGCTAGTCGAGTAAAAACACGTGCGAGAGGAGGCATCCCGCAGGCTAGTCGAGTAAAAACACGTGCGCGAGGATGCATCCCGCAGGCAAGTCGAGTAAAAACACGTGCGAGAGGATGCATCCCGCAGGCTAGTCGAGTAGAAACACGTGCGAGAGGATGCATCCCGCAGGCTAGTCGAGTAAAAACACGAGCGAGAGTATGCATCCCGCAGGCTAGACGAGAAAAACACGTGCGAGAGGATGCATCCCGCAGGCTAGTCGAGTAAAAACACGTGCGAGAGGAGGCATCCCGCAGGCTAGTCGAGTAAAAACACGTGCGAGAGGATGCATCCCGCAGGCTAGTCGAGTAGAAACGCGTGCGAGAGGATGCATCCCGCAGGCTAGTCGAGTAAAAATACGTGCGAGAGGATGCATCCCGCAGGCTAGTCGAGTAAAAACACGTGCGAGAGGATGCATCCCGCAGGCTAGTCGAGTAAAAACACGTGCGAGAGGATGCATCCCGCAGGCTAGTCGAGTAAAAACACGTGCTAGAGGATGCTTCCCGCAGGCTAGTCGTGTAAAAACACGAGCGAGAGGATGCATCCCGCAGGCTAGTCGAGTAGAAACACGTGCGAGAGGATGCTTCCCGCAGGCTAGTCGAGTAGAAACACGTGCGAGAGGATGCTTCCCGCAGGCTAGTCGAGTAAAAATACGTGCGCGAGGATGCATCCCGCAGGCTAGTCGAGTAAAAACACGTGCGAGAGGATGCATCCCGCAGGCTAGTCGAGTAAAAACACGTGCGAGAGGATGCATCCCGCA
This sequence comes from Lasioglossum baleicum, assembly GCF_051020765.1. Taxonomy (NCBI): domain Eukaryota; kingdom Metazoa; phylum Arthropoda; class Insecta; order Hymenoptera; family Halictidae; genus Lasioglossum; species Lasioglossum baleicum. The sequence continues at coordinate 382,839 of NW_027469196.1, read as the reverse complement.
GGCTAGTCGAGGAAAAACACGTGCGCGAGGATGCATCCCGCAGGCTAGTCGAGTAAAAGCACGTGCGAGAGGATGCATCCCGCAGGCTAGTCGAGTAGAAACACGTGCGAGAGGATGCATCCCGCAGGCTAGTCGAGTAAAAACACGTGCGAGAGGATGCTTCCCGCAGGCTAGTCGAGTAAAAACACGAGCGAGAGGATGCATCCCGCAGGCTAGTCGAGTAGAAACACGTGCGAGAGGATGCTTCCCGCAGGCTAGTCGAGTAAAAACACGTGCGCGAGGATGCATCCCGCAGGCTAGTCGAGTAAAAACACGTGCGAGAGGATGCATCCCGCAGGCTAGTCGAGTAAAAACACGTGCGAGAGGATGCATCCCGCAGGCTAGTCGAGTAAAAACACGTGCTAGAGGATGCTTCCCGCAGGCTAGTCGTGTAAAAACACGAGCGAGAGGATGCATCCCGCAGGCTGGTCGAGTAAAAACACGTGCGAGAGGATGCATCCCGCAGGCTAGTCGAGTTGAAACACGTGCTAGAGGATGCATCCCGCAGGCTAGTCGAGTAAAAACACGTGCGAGAGGATGCATCCCGCAGGCTAGTCGAGTAAAAACACGTGCGAGACGATGCATCCCGCAGGCTAGTCGAGTAAAAACACGTGCGAGAGGATGCATCCCGCAGGCTAGTCGAGTAAAAACACGTGCGAGACTATGCATCCCGCAGGCTAGTCGAGTAAAAACACGTGCGAGAGGATGCATCCCGCAGGCTAGTCGAGTAAAAACACGTGCGAGAGGAGGCATCCCGCAGGCTAGTCGAGTAAAAACACGTGCGCGAGGATGCATCCCGCAGGCTAGTCGAGTAAAAACACGTGCGAGAGGATGCATCCCGCAGGCTAGTCGAGTAGAAACACGTGCGAGAGGATGCATCCCGCAGGCTAGTCGAGTAAAAACACGAGCGAGAGGATGCATCCCGCAGGCTAGTCGAGAAAAACACGTGCGAGAGGATGCATCCCGCAGGCTAGTCGAGTAAAAACACGTGCGAGAGGATGCATCCCGCAGGCTAGTCGAGTAAAAACACGTGCGAGAGGAGGCATCCCGCAGGCTAGTCGAGTAAAAACACGTGCGAGAGGATGCATCCCGCAGGCTAGTCGAGTAGAAACGCGTGCGAGAGGATGCATCCCGCAGGCTAGTCGAGTAAAAATACGTGCGAGAGGATGCATCCCGCAGGCTAGTCGAGTAAAAACACGTGCGAGAGGATGCATCCCGCAGGCTAGTCGAGTAAAAACACGTGCGAGAGGATGCATCCCGCAGGCTAGTCGTGTAAAAACACGAGCGAGAGGATGCATCCCGCAGGCTAGTCGAGTAGAAACACGTGCGAGAGGATGCTTCCCGCAGGCTAGTCGAGTAGAAACACGTGCGAGAAGATGCTTCCCGCAGGCTAGTCGAGTAAAAATACGTGCGCGAGGATGCATCCCGCAGGCTAGTCGAGTAAAAACACGTGCGAGAGGATGCATCCCGCAGGCTAGTCGAGTAAAAACACGTGCGAGAGGATGCATCCCGCAGGCTAGTCGAGGAAAAACACGTGCGCGAGGATGCATCCCGCAGGCTAGTCGAGTAAAAGCACGTGCGAGAGGATGCATCCCGCAGGCTAGTCGAGTAGAAACACGTGCGAGAGGATGCATCCCGCAGGCTAGTCGAGTAAAAACACGTGCTAGAGGATGCTTCCCGCAGGCTAGTCGTGTAAAAACACGAGCGAGAGGATGCATCCCGCAGGCTGGTCGAGTAAAAACACGTGCGAGGGGGTGCATCCCGCTGGCTAGTCGAGTTGAAACACGTGCTAGAGGATGCATCCCGCAGGCTAGTCGAGTTGAAACACGTGCGAGAGGATGCATCACGCAGGCTAGTCGAGTAGAAACACGTGCGGGAGGATGCATCCCGCAGGCTACTCGAGTAAAAACACGTGCGAGAGGATGCACCCCGCAGGCTAGTCGAGTAAAAACACGTGCGAGAGGATGCATCCCGCAGGCTAGTCGAGTAAAAACACGTGCGAGAGGAGGCATCCCGCAGGCTAGTCGAGTAAACACACGTGCGAGAGGATGCTTCCCGCAGGCTAGTCGAGTAGAAACACGTGCGAGAGGATGCATCCCGCAGGCTAGTCGAGTAAAAACACGTGCGAGAGGATGCTTCCCGCAGGCTAGTCGAGTAGAAACACGTGCGAGAGGATGCATCCCGCAGGCTAGTCGAGTAGAAACACGTGCGAGAGGATGCATCCCGCAGGCTAGTCGAGTAAAAACACGTGCGAGAGGAGGCATCCCGCAGGCTAGTCGAGAAAAACACGTGCGAGAAGATGCATCCCGCAGGCTAGTCGAGTAAAAACACGTGCGAGAGGATGCATCCCGCAGGCTAGTCGAGTAGAAACACGAGCGAGAGGATGCATCCCGCAGGCTAGTCGAGTAAAAACACGTGCGAGGGAATGCATCCCGCAGGCTAGTCGAGTAAAAACACGTGCGAGAGGATGCATCCCGCAGGCTAGTCGAGTAAAAACACGTGCGAGAGGATGCATCCCGCAGGCTAGTCGAGTAAAAACACGTGCGAGAGGAGGCATCCCGCAGGCTAGTCGAGTAAAAACACGTGCGAGAGAATGCATCCCGCAGGCTAGTCGGGTAAAAACACATGCGAGAGGATGCATCCCGCAGGCTAGTCGAGTAAAAACACGTGCGAGAGGATGCTTCCCGCAGGCTAGTCGAGTAGAAACACGTGCGAGAGGATGCATCCCGCAGGCTAGTCGAGTAAAAACACGTGCGAGAGGATGCATCCCGCAGGCTAGTCGAGTAAAAACACGTGCGAGAGGAGGCATCCCGCAGGCTAGTCGAGTAAAAACACGTGCGAGAGGAGGCATCCCGCAGGCTAGTCGAGCAAAAACACGTGCGAGAAGATCCATCCCGCAGGCTAGTCGAGTAAAAACACGTGCGAGAGGATGCATCCCGCAGGCTAGTCGAGTAAAAACACGTGCGAGAGGATGCATCCCGCAGGCTAGTCGAGTAAAAACACGTGCGAGAGGATGCATCCCGCAGGCTAGTCGAGTTGAAACACGTGCGAGAGGATGCATCCCGCAGGCTAGTCGAGTAAAAACACGTGCTAGAGGATGCTTCCCGCAGGCTAGTCGTGTAAAAACACGAGCGAGAGGATGCATCCCGCAGGCTGGTCGAGTAAAAACACGTGCGAGAGGATGCATCCCGCAGGCTAGTCGAGTTGAAACACGTGCTAGAGGATGCATCCCGCAGGCTAGTCGAGTAAAAACACGTGCGAGAGGATGCATCCCGCAGGCTAGTCGAGTAAAAACACGTGCGAGACGATGCATCCCGCAGGCTAGTCGAGTAAAAACACGTGCGAGAGGATGCATCCCGCAGGCTAGTCGAGTAAAAACACGTGCGAGAGGATGCATCCCGCAGGCTAGTCGAGTAAAAACACGTGCGAGAAGATGCATCCCGCAGGCTAGTCGAGTAAAAACACGTGCGAGAGGAGGCATCCCGCAGGCTAGTCGAGTAAAAACACGTGCGCGAGGATGCATCCCGCAGGCTAGTCGAGTAAAAACACGTGCGAGAGGATGCATCCCGCAGGCTAGTCGAGTAGAAACACGTGCGAGAGGATGCATCCCGCAGGCTAGTCGAGTAAAAACACGAGCGAGAGGATGCATCCCGCAGGCTAGTCGAGTAAAAACACGTGCGAGAGGATGCATCCCGCAGGCTAGTCGAGTAGAAACACGTGCGAGAGGATGCTTCCCGCAGGCTAGTCGAGTAGAAACACGTGCGAGAGGATGCTTCCCGCAGGCTAGTCGAGTAAAAATACGTGCGCGAGGATGCATCCCGCAGGCTAGTCGAGTAGAAACACGTGCGAGAGGATGCATCCCGCAGGCTAGTCGAGTAAAAACACGTGCGAGAGGATGCATCGCGCAGGCTTGTCGAGTAGAAACACGAGCGAGAGGATGCATCCCGCAGGCTAGTCGAGTAAAAACACGTGCGAGAGGATGCTTCCCGCAGGCTAGTCGAGTAAAAACACGAGCGAGAGGATGCATCCCGCAGGCTAGTCGAGTAGAAACACGTGCGAGAGGATGCTTCCCGCAGGCTAGTCGAGTAAAAACACGTGCGCGAGGATGCATCCCGCAGGCTAGTCGAGTAAAAACACGTGCGAGAGGATGCATCCCGCAGGCTAGTCGAGTAGAAACACGTGCGAGAGGATGCATCCCGCAGGCTAGTCGAGTAAAAACACGAGCGAGAGGATGCATCCCGCAGGCTAGTCGAGAAAAACACGTGCGAGAGGATGCATCCCGCAGGTTGGTCGAGTAAAAACACGTGCGAGAGGATGCATCCCGCAGGCTAGTCGAGTAAAAACACGTGCGAGAGGATGCATCCCGCAGGCTAGTCGAGTAAAAACACGTGCTAGAGGATGCATCCCGCAGGCTAGTCGAGTAAAAACACGTGCGAGAGGATGCATCCCGCAGGCTAGTCGAGGAAAAACACGTGCGCGAGGATGCATCCCGCAGGCTAGTCGAGTAAAAGCACGTGCGAGAGGATGCATCCCGCAGGCTAGTCGAGTAGAAACACGTGCGAGAGGATGCATCCCGCAGGCTAGTCGAGTAAAAACACGTGCGAGAGGATGCTTCCCGCAGGCTAGTCGAGTAAAAACTCGAGCGAGAGGATGCATCCCGCAGGCTAGTCGAGTAGAAACACGTGCGAGAGGATGCTTCCCGCAGGCTAGTCGAGTAAAAACACGTGCGCGAGGATGCATCCCGCAGGCTAGTCGAGTAAAAACACGTGCGAGAGGATGCATCCCGCAGGCTAGTCGAGTAAAAACACGTGCGAGAGGATGCATCCCGCAGGCTAGTCGAGTAAAAACACGTGCTAGAGGATGCTTCCCGCAGGCTAGTCGTGTAAAAACACGAGCGAGAGGATGCATCCCGCAGGCTGGTCGAGTAAAAACACGTGCGAGAGGATGCATCCCGCAGGCTAGTCGAGTTGAAACACGTGCTAGAGGATGCATCCCGCAGGCTAGTCGAGTTGAAACACGTGCGAGAGGATGCATCCCGCAGGCTAGTCGAGTAGAAACACGTGCGAGAGGATGCTTCCCGCAGGCTAGTCGAGTAAAAACACGTGCGAGAGGATGCACCCCGCAGGCTAGTCGAGTAAAAACACGTGCGAGAGGATGCTTCCCGCAGGCTAGTCGAGTAAAAACTCGAGCGAGAGGATGCATCACGCAGGCTAGTCGAGTAGAAACACGTGCGGGAGGATGCATCCCGCAGGCTACTCGAGTAAAAACACGTGCGAGAGGATGCACCCCGCAGGCTAGTCGAGTAAAAACACGTGCGAGAGGATGCATCCCGCAGGCTAGTCGAGTAGAAACACGTGCGAGAGGATGCATCCCGCAGGCTAGTCGAGTAGAAACACGTGCGAGAGGATGCATCCCGCAGGCTAGTCGAGTAAAAACACGTGCGAGAGGAGGCATCCCGCAGGCTAGTCGAGAAAAACACGTGCGAGAAGATGCATCCCGCAGGCTAGTCGAGTAAAAACACGTGCGAGAGGATGCTTCCCGCAGGCTAGTCGAGTAAAAACACGAGCGAGAGGATGTATCCCGCAGGCTAGTCGAGTAGATACACGTGCGAGAGGATGCTTCCCGCAGGCTAGTCGAGTAAAAACACGTGCGCGAGGATGCATCCCGCAGGCTAGTCGAGTAAAAACACGTGCGAGAGGATGCATCTCGCAGGCTAGTCGAGTAGAAACACGTGCGAGAGGATGCATCCCGCAGGCTAGTCGAGTAAAAACACGAGCGAGAGGATGCATCCCGCAGGCTAGTCGAGAAAAACACGTGCGAGAGGATGCATCCCGCAGGCTAGTCGAGTAAAAACACGTGCGAGAGGATGCATCCCGCAGGCTAGTCGAGTAAAAACACGTGCGAGAGGAGGCATCCCGCAGGCTAGTCGAGTAAAAACACGTGCGAGAGGATGCATCCCGCAGGCTAGTCGAGTAGAAACGCGTGCGAGAGGATGCATCCCGCAGGCTAGTCGAGTAAAAATACGTGCGAGAGGATGCATCCCGCAGGCTAGTCGAGTAAAAACACGTGCGAGAGGATGCATCCCGCAGGCTAGTCGAGTAAAAACACGTGCGAGAGGATGCATCCCGCAGGCTAGTCGTGTAAAAACACGAGCGAGAGGATGCATCCCGCAGGCTAGTCGAGTAGAAACACGTGCGAGAGGATGCTTCCCGCAGGCTAGTCGAGTAGAAACACGTGCGAGAGGATGCTTCCCGCAGGCTAGTCGAGGAAAAACACGTGCGCGAGGATGCATCCCGCAGGCTAGTCGAGTAAAAGCACGTGCGAGAGGATGCATCCCGCAGGCTAGTCGAGTAGAAACACGTGCGAGAGGATGCATCCCGCAGGCTAGTCGAGTAAAAACACGTGCGAGAGGATGCTTCCCGCAGGCTAGTCGAGTAAAAACACGAGCGAGAGGATGCATCCCGCAGGCTAGTCGAGTAGAAACACGTGCGAGAGGATGCTTCCCGCAGGCTAGTCGAGTAAAAACACGTGCGCGAGGATGCATCCCGCAGGCTAGTCGAGTAAAAACACGTGCGAGAGGATGCATCCCGCAGGCTAGTCGAGTAGAAACACGTGCGAGAGGATGCTTCCCGCAGGCTAGTCGAGTAAAAACACGTGCGCGAGGATGCATCCCGCAGGCTAGTCGAGTAAAAACACGTGCGAGAGGATGCATCCCGCAGGCTAGTCGAGTAGAAACACGTGCGAGAGGATGCTTCCCGCAGCTAGTCGAGTAAAAATACGTGCGCGAGGATGCATCCCGCAGGCTAGTCGAGTAAAAACACGTGCGAGAGGATGCATCCCGCAGGCTAGTCGAGTAAAAACACGTGCGAGAGGATGCATCCCGCAGGCTAGTCGAGGAAAAACACGTGCGCGAGGATGCATCCCGCAGGCTAGTCGAGTAAAAGCACGTGCGAGAGGATGCAACCCGCAGGCTAGTCGAGTAGAAACACGTGCGAGAGGATGCATCCCGCAGGCTAGTCGAGTAAAAACACGTGCGAGAGGATGCTTCCCGCAGGTTAGTCGAGTAAAAACACGAGCGAGAGGATGCATCCCGCAGGCTAGTCGAGTAGAAACACGTGCGAGAGGATGCTTCCCGCAGGCTAGTCGAGTAAAAACACGTGCGCGAGGATGCATCCCGCAGGCTAGTCGAGTAAAAACACGTGCGAGAGGATGCATCCCGCAGGCTAGTCGAGTAAAAACACGTGCGAGACGATGCATCCCGCAGGCTAGTCGAGTAAAAACACGTGCGAGAGGATGCATCCCGCAGGCTAGTCGAGTAAAAACACGTGCGAGAGGATGCATCCCGCAGGCTAGTCGAGTAAAAACACGTGCGAGAGGATGCATCCCGCAGGCTAGTCGAGTAAAAACACGTGCGAGAGGAGGCATCCCGCAGGCTAGTCGAGTAAAAACACGTGCGAGAGGATGCATCCCGCAGGCTAGTCGAGTAAAAACACGTGCGAGAGGAGGCATCCCGCAGGCTAGTCGAGTAAAAACACGTGCGAGAGGATGCATCCCGCAGGCTAGTCGAGTAGAAACGCGTGCGAGAGGATGCATCCCGCAGGCTAGTCGAGTAAAAATACGTGCGAGAGGATGCATCCCGCAGGCTAGTCGAGTAAAAACACGTGCGAGAGGATGCATCCCGCAGGCTAGTCGAGTAAAAACACGTGCGAGAGGATGCATCCCGCAGGCTAGTCGAGTAAAAACACGTGCTAGAGGATGCTTCCCGCAGGCTAGTCGTGTAAAAACACGAGCGAGAGGATGCATCCCGCAGGCAAGTCGAGTAAAAACACGTGCGAGAGGATGCATCCCGCAGGCTAGTCGAGTAGAAACACGTGCGAGAGGATGCATCCCGCAGGCTAGTCGAGTAAAAACACGAGCGAGAGTATGCATCCCGCAGGCTAGTCGAGAAAAACACGTGCGAGAGGATGCATCCCGCAGGCTAGTCGAGTAAAAACACGTGCGAGAGGATGCATCCCGCAGGCTAGTCGAGTAAAAACACGTGCGAGAGGAGGCATCCCGCAGGCTAGTCGAGTAAAAACACGTGCGAGAGGATGCATCCCGCAGGCTAGTCGAGTAGAAACGCGTGCGAGAGGATGCATCCCGCAGGCTAGTCGAGTAAAAATACGTGCGAGAGGATGCATCCCGCAGGCTAGTCGAGTAAAAACACGTGCGAGAGGATGCATCCCGCAGGCTAGTCGAGTAAAAACACGTGCGAGAGGATGCATCCCGCAGGCTAGTCGAGTAAAAACACGTGCTAGAGGATGCTTCCCGCAGGCTAGTCGTGTAAAAACACGAGCGAGAGGATGCATCCCGCAGGCTAGTCGAGTAGAAACACGTGCGAGAGGATGCTTCCCGCAGGCTAGTCGAGTAGAAACACGTGCGAGAGGATGCTTCCCGCAGGCTAGTCGAGTAAAAATACGTGCGCGAGGATGCATCCCGCAGGCTAGTCGAGTAGAAACACGTGCGAGAGGATGCATCCCGCAGGCTAGTCGAGTAAAAACACGTGCGAGAGGATGCATCGCGCAGGCTTGTCGAGTAGAAACACGAGCGAGAGGATGCATCCCGCAGGCTAGTCGAGTAAAAACACGTGCGAGAGGATGCTTCCCGCAGGCTAGTCGAGTAAAAACACGAGCGAGAGGATGCATCCCGCAGGCTAGTCGAGTAGAAACACGTGCGAGAGGATGCTTCCCGCAGGCTAGTCGAGTAAAAACACGTGCGCGAGGATGCATCCCGCAGGCTAGTCGAGTAAAAACACGTGCGAGAGGATGCATCCCGCAGGCTAGTCGAGTAGAAACACGTGCGAGAGGATGCATCCCGCAGGCTAGTCGAGTAAAAACACGAGCGAGAGGATGCATCCCGCAGGCTAGTCGAGAAAAACACGTGCGAGAGGATGCATCCCGCAGGCTAGTCGAGTAAAAACACGTGCGAGAGGATGCATCCCGCAGGCTAGTCGAGTAAAAACACGTGCGAGAGGAGGCATCCCGCAGGCTAGTCGAGTAAAAACACGTGCGAGAGGATGCATCCCGCAGGCTAGTCGAGTAGAAACGCGTGCGAGAGGATGCATCCCGCAGGCTAGTCGAGTAAAAATACGTGCGAGAGGATGCATCCCGCAGGCTAGTCGAGTAAAAACACGTGCGAGAGGATGCATCCCGCAGGCTAGTCGAGTAAAAACACGTGCGAGAGGATGCATCCCGCAGGCTAGTCGTGTAAAAACACGAGCGAGAGGATGCATCCCGCAGGCTAGTCGAGTAGAAACACGTGCGAGAGGATGCTTCCCGCAGGCTAGTCGAGTAGAAACACGTGCGAGAGGATGCTTCCCGCAGGCTAGTCGAGTAAAAATACGTGCGCGAGGATGCATCCCGCAGGCTAGTCGAGTAAAAACACGTGCGAGAGGATGCATCCCGCAGGCTAGTCGAGTAAAAACACGTGCGAGAGGATGCATCCCGCAGGCTAGTCGAGGAAAAACACGTGCGCGAGGATGCATCCCGCAGGCTAGTCGAGTAAAAGCACGTGCGAGAGGATGCATCCCGCAGGCTAGTCGAGTAGAAACACGTGCGAGAGGATGCATCCCGCAGGCTAGTCGAGTAAAAACACGTGCGAGAGGATGCTTCCCGCAGGCTAGTCGAGTAAAAACACGAGCGAGAGGATGCATCCCGCAGGCTAGTCGAGTAGAAACACGTGCGAGAGGATGCTTCCCGCAGGCTAGTCGAGTAAAAACACGTGCGCGAGGATGCATCCCGCAGGCTAGTCGAGTAAAAACACGTGCGAGAGGATGCATCCCGCAGGCTAGTCGAGTAGAAACACGTGCGAGAGGATGCTTCCCGCAGGCTAGTCGAGTAAAAACACGTGCGCGAGGATGCATCCCGCAGGCTAGTCGAGTAAAAACACGTGCGAGAGGATGCATCCCGCAGGCTAGTCGAGTAGAAACACGTGCGAGAGGATGCTTCCCGCAGCTAGTCGAGTAAAAATACGTGCGCGAGGATGCATCCCGCAGGCTAGTCGAGTAAAAACACGTGCGAGAGGATGCATCCCGCAGGCTAGTCGAGTAAAAACACGTGCGAGAGGATGCATCCCGCAGGCTAGTCGAGGAAAAACACGTGCGCGAGGATGCATCCCGCAGGCTAGTCGAGTAAAAGCACGTGCGAGAGGATGCAACCCGCAGGCTAGTCGAGTAGAAACACGTGCGAGAGGATGCATCCCGCAGGCTAGTCGAGTAAAAACACGTGCGAGAGGATGCTTCCCGCAGGTTAGTCGAGTAAAAACACGAGCGAGAGGATGCATCCCGCAGGCTAGTCGAGTAGAAACACGTGCGAGAGGATGCTTCCCGCAGGCTAGTCGAGTAAAAACACGTGCGCGAGGATGCATCCCGCAGGCTAGTCGAGTAAAAACACGAGCGAGAGTATGCATCCCGCAGGCTAGACGAGAAAAACACGTGCGAGAGGATGCATCCCGCAGGCTAGTCGAGTAAAAACACGTGCGAGAGGAGGCATCCCGCAGGCTAGTCGAGTAAAAACACGTGCGAGAGGATGCATCCCGCAGGCTAGTCGAGTAGAAACGCGTGCGAGAGGATGCATCCCGCAGGCTAGTCGAGTAAAAATACGTGCGAGAGGATGCATCCCGCAGGCTAGTCGAGTAAAAACACGTGCGAGAGGATGCATCCCGCAGGCTAGTCGAGTAAAAACACGTGCGAGAGGATGCATCCCGCAGGCTAGTCGAGTAAAAACACGTGCTAGAGGATGCTTCCCGCAGGCTAGTCGTGTAAAAACACGAGCGAGAGGATGCATCCCGCAGGCTAGTCGAGTAGAAACACGTGCGAGAGGATGCTTCCCGCAGGCTAGTCGAGTAGAAACACGTGCGAGAGGATGCTTCCCGCAGGCTAGTCGAGTAAAAATACGTGCGCGAGGATGCATCCCGCAGGCTAGTCGAGTAAAAACACGTGCGAGAGGATGCATCCCGCAGGCTAGTCGAGTAAAAACACGTGCGAGAGGATGCATCCCGCAGGCTAGTCGAGGAAAAACACGTGCGCGAGGATGCATCCCGCAGGCTAGTCGAGTAAAAGCACGTGCGAGAGGATGCATCCCGCAGGCTAGTCGAGTAGAAACACGTGCGAGAGGATGCATCCCGCAGGCTAGTCGAGTAAAAACACGTGCGAGAGGATGCTTCCCGCAGGCTAGTCGAGTAAAAACACGAGCGAGAGGATGCATCCCGCAGGCTAGTCGAGTAGAAACACGTGCGAGAGGATGCTTCCCGCAGGCTAGTCGAGTAAAAACACGTGCGCGAGGATGCATCCCGCAGGCTAGTCGAGTAAAAACACGTGCGAGAGGATGCATCCCGCAGGCTAGTCGAGTAAAAACACGTGCGAGAGGATGCATCCCGCAGGCTAGTCGAGTAAAAACACGTGCTAGAGGATGCTTCCCGCAGGCTAGTCGTGTAAAAACACGAGCGAGAGGATGCATCCCGCAGGCTGGTCGAGTAAAAACACGTGCGAGAGGATGCATCCCGCAGGCTAGTCGAGTTGAAACACGTGCTAGAGGATGCATCCCGCAGGCTAGTCGAGTAAAAACACGTGCGAGAGGATGCATCCCGCAGGCTAGTCGAGTAAAAACACGTGCGAGACGATGCATCCCGCAGGCTAGTCGAGTAAAAACACGTGCGAGAGGATGCATCCCGCAGGCTAGTCGAGTAAAAACACGTGCGAGAGGATGCATCCCGCAGGCTAGTCGAGTAAAAACACGTGCGAGAGGATGCATCCCGCAGGCTAGTCGAGTAAAAACACGTGCGAGAGGAGGCATCCCGCAGGCTAGTCGAGTAAAAACACGTGCGCGAGGATGCATCCCGCAGGCTAGTCGAGTAAAAACACGTGCGAGAGGATGCATCCCGCAGGCTAGTCGAGTAGAAACACGTGCGAGAGGATGCATCCCGCATGCTAGTCGAGTAAAAACACGAGCGAGAGGATGCATCCCGCAGGCTAGTCGAGAAAAACACGTGCGAGAGGATGCATCCCGCAGGCTAGTCGAGTAAAAACACGTGCGAGAGGATGCATCCCGCAGGCTAGTCGAGTAAAAACACGTGCGAGAGGAGGCATCCCGCAGGCTAGTCGAGTAAAAACACGTGCGAGAGGATGCATCCCGCAGGCTAGTCGAGTAGAAACGCGTGCGAGAGGATGCATCCCGCAGGCTAGTCGAGTAAAAATACGTGCGAGAGGATGCATCCCGCAGGCTAGTCGAGTAAAAACACGTGCGAGAGGATGCATCCCGCAGGCTAGTCGAGTAAAAACACGTGCGAGAGGATGCATCCCGCAGGCTAGTCGTGTAAAAACACGAGCGAGAGGATGCATCCCGCAGGCTAGTCGAGTAGAAACACGTGCGACAGGATGCTTCCCGCAGGCTAGTCGAGTAGAAACACGTGCGAGAAGATGCTTCCCGCAGGCTAGTCGAGTAAAAATACGTGCGCGAGGATGCATCCCGCAGGCTAGTCGAGTAAAAACACGTGCGAGAGGATGCATCCCGCAGGCTAGTCGAGTAAAAACACGTGCGAGAGGATGCATCCCGCAGGCTAGTCGAGGAAAAACACGTGCGCGAGGATGCATCCCGCAGGCTAGTCGAGTAAAAGCACGTGCGAGAGGATGCATCCCGCAGGCTAGTCGAGTAGAAACACGTGCGAGAGGATGCATCCCGCAGGCTAGTCGAGTAAAAACACGTGCTAGAGGATGCTTCCCGCAGGCTAGTCGTGTAAAAACACGAGCGAGAGGATGCATCCCGCAGGCTGGTCGAGTAAAAACACGTGCGAGGGGATGCATCCCGCTGGCTAGTCGAGTTGAAACACGTGCTAGAGGATGCATCCCGCAGGCTAGTCGAGTTGAAACACGTGCGAGAGGATGCATCACGCAGGCTAGTCGAGTAGAAACACGTGCGGGAGGATGCATCCCGCAGGCTACTCGAGTAAAAACACGTGCGAGAGGATGCACCCCGCAGGCTAGTCGAGTAAAAACACGTGCGAGAGGATGCATCCCGCAGGCTAGTCGAGTAAAAACACGTGCGAGAGGAGGCATCCCGCAGGCTAGTCGAGTAAACACACGTGCGAGAGGATGCTTCCCGCAGGCTAGTCGAGTAGAAACACGTGCGAGAGGATGCATCCCGCAGGCTAGTCGAGTAAAAACACGTGCGAGAGGATGCTTCCCGCAGGCTAGTCGAGTAGAAACACGTGCGAGAGGATGCATCCCGCAGGCTAGTCGAGTAGAAACACGTGCGAGAGGATGCATCCCGCAGGCTAGTCGAGTAAAAACACGTGCGAGAGGAGGCATCCCGCAGGCTAGTCGAGAAAAACACGTGCGAGAAGATGCATCCCGCAGGCTAGTCGAGTAAAAACACGTGCGAGAGGATGCATCCCGCAGGCTAGTCGAGTAGAAACACGAGCGAGAGGATGCATCCCGCAGGCTAGTCGAGTAAAAACACGTGCGAGGGAATGCATCCCGCAGGCTAGTCGAGTAAAAACACGTGCGAGAGGATGCATCCCGCAGGCTAGTCGAGTAAAAACACGTGCGAGAGGATGCATCCCGCAGGCTAGTCGAGTAAAAACACGTGCGAGAGGAGGCATCCCGCAGGCTAGTCGAGTAAAAACACGTGCGAGAGAATGCATCCCGCAGGCTAGTCGGGTAAAAACACATGCGAGAGGATGCATCCCGCAGGCTAGTCGAGTAAAAACACGTGCGAGAGGATGCTTCCCGCAGGCTAGTCGAGTAGAAACACGTGCGAGAGGATGCATCCCGCAGGCTAGTCGAGTAAAAACACGTGCGAGAGGATGCATCCCGCAGGCTAGTCGAGTAAAAACACGTGCGAGAGGAGGCATCCCGCAGGCTAGTCGAGTAAAAACACGTGCGAGAGGAGGCATCCCGCAGGCTAGTCGAGCAAAAACACGTGCGAGAAGATCCATCCCGCAGGCTAGTCGAGTAAAAACACGTGCGAGAGGATGCATCCCGCAGGCTAGTCGTGTAGAAACGCGTGCGAGAGGATGCATCCCGCAGCCTAGTCGAGTAAAAATACGTGCGAGAGGATGCATCCCGCAGGCTAGTCGAGTAAAAACACGTGCGAGAGGATGCATCCCGCAGGCTAGTCGAGTAAAAACACGTGCGAGAGGATGCATCCCGCAGGCTAGTCGAGTAAAAACACGTGCGAGAGGATGCATCCCGCAGGCTAGTCGAGTAAAAACACGTGCGAGAAGATGCATCCCGCAGGCTAGTCGAGTAAAAACACGTGCGAGAGGAGGCATCCCGCAGGCTAGTCGAGTAAAAACACGTGCGCGAGGATGCATCCCGCAGGCTAGTCGAGTAAAAACACGTGCGAGAGGATGCATCCCGCAGGCTAGTCGAGTAGAAACACGTGCGAGAGGATGCATCCCGCAGGCTAGTCGAGTAAAAACACGAGCGAGAGGATGCATCCCGCAGGCTAGTCGAGTAAAAACACGTGCGAGAGGATGCATCCCGCAGGCTAGTCGAGTAAAAACACGTGCGAGAGGATGCATCCCGCAGGCTAGTCGAGTAAAAACACGTGCTAGAGGATGCTTCCCGCAGGCTAGTCGTGTAAAAACACGAGCGAGAGGATGCATCCCGCAGGCTAGTCGAGTAAAAACACGTGCGAGAGGATGCATCCCGCAGGCTAGTCGAGTAAAAACACGTGCGAGAGGATGCATCCCGCAGGCTAGTCGAGTAAAAACACGTGCGAGAGGATGCATCCCGCAGGCTAGTCGAGTAAAAACACGTGCGCGAGGATGCATCCCGCAGGCTAGTCGAGTAAAAACACGTGCGAGAGGATGCATCCCGCAGGCTAGTCGAGTTGAAACGCGTGCGAGAGGATGCATCCCGCAGCCTAGTCGAGTAAAAATACGTGCGAGAGGATGCATCCCGCAGGCTAGTCGAGTAAAAACACGTGCGAGAGGATGCATCCCGCAGGCTAGTCGAGTAAAAACACGTGCGAGAGGATGCATCCCGCAGGCTAGTCGAGTTGAAACACGTGCGAGAGGATGCATCCCGCAGGCTAGTCGAGTAAAAACACGTGCGAGAGGATGCATCCCGCAGGCTAGTCGAGTTGAAACACGTGCGAGAGGATGCATCCCGCAGGCTGGTCGAGTAAAAACACGTGCGAGAGGATGCATCCCGCAGGCTAGTCGAGTTGAAACACGTGCTAGAGGATGCATCCCGCAGGCTAGTCGAGTTGAAACACGTGCCAGAGGATGCATCACGCAGGCTAGTCGAGTAGAAACACGTGCGAGAGGATGCATCCCGCAGGCTAGTCGAGTAAAAACACGTGCGAGAGGATGCATCGCGCAGGCTAGTCGAGTAGAAACACGAGCGAGAGGATGCATCCCGCAGGCTAGTCGAGTAAAAACACGTGCGCGATGATGCATCCCGCAGGCTAGTCGAGTAAAAACACGTGCGAGAGGATGCATCCCGTAGGCTAGTCGAGTAGAAACACGTGCGAGAGGATGCATCCCGCAGGCTAGTCGAGTAAAAACACGTGCGAGAGGATACTTCCCGCAGGCTAGTCGAGTAAAAACACGAGCGAGAGGATGCATCCCGCAGGCTAGTCGAGTAAAAACACGTGCGAGAGGATGCATCCCGCAGGCTAGTCGAGTAAAAACACGTGCGAGAGGATGCATCCCGTAGGCTAGTCGAGTAGAAACACGTGCGAGAGGATGCATCCCGCAGGCTAGTCGAGTAAAAACACGTGCGAGAGGATGCTTCCCGCAGGCTAGTCGAGTAAAAACACGAGCGAGAGGATGCATCCCGCAGGCTAGTCGAGTAAAAACACGTGCGAGATGATGCATCCCGCAGGCTAGTCGAGTAAAAACACGTGCGAGAGGATGCATCCCGCAGGCTAGTCGAGTAAAAACACGTGCTAGAGGATGCTTCCCGCAGGCTAGTCGTGTAAAAACACGAGCGAGAGGATGCATCCCGCAGGCTAGTCGAGTAAAAACACGTGCGAGAGGATGCATCCCGCAGGCTAGTCGAGTAAAAACACGTGCGAGAGGATGCATCCCGCAGGCTAGTCGAGTAAAAACACGTGCGAGAGGATGCATCCCGCAGGCTAGTCGAGTAAAAACACGTGCGCGAGGATGCATCCCGCAGGCTAGTCGAGTAAAAACACGTGCGAGAGGATGCATCCCGCAGGCTAGTCGAGTAAAAACACGTGCGAGAGGATGCATCCCGCAGGCTAGTCGAGTAAAAACACGTGCGAGAGGATGCATCCCGCAGGCTAGTCGAGTAAAAACACGTGCGAGAGGATGCATCCCGCAGGCTAGTCGAGTAAAAACACGTGCGAGAGGATGCATCCCGCAGGCTAGTCGAGTAAAAACACGTGCGAGATAATGCATCCCGCAGGCTAGTCGAGGAAAAACACGTTCGCGAGGATGCATCCCGCAGGCTAGTCGAGTAAAAACACGTGCGAGAGGATGCATCCCGCAGGCTAGTCGAGTAGAAACACGTGCGAGAGGATGCATCCCGCAGGCTAGTCGAGTAAAAACACGAGCGGGAGGATGCATCCCGCAGGCTAGTCGAGAAAAACACGAGCGAGAGGATGCATCCCGCAGGCTAGTCGAGTAAAAACACGTGCGAGAGGATGCATCCCGCAGGCTAGTCGAGTAAAAACACGTGCGAGAGGAGGCATCCCGCAGGCTAGTCGAGTAAAAACACGTGCGAGAGGATGCATCCCGCAGGCTAGTCGAGTAGAAACGCGTGCGAGAGGATGCATCCCGCAGGCTAGTCGAGTAAAAATACGTGCGAGAGGATGCATCCCGCAGGCTAGTCGAGTAAAAACACGTGCGAGAGGGTGCATCCCGCAGGCTAGTCGAGTAAAAACACGTGCGAGAGGATGCATCCCGCAGGCTAGTCGAGTAAAAACACGTGCTAGAGGATGCTTCCCGCAGGCTAGTCGTGTAAAAACACGAGCGAGAGGATGCATCCCGCAGGCTAGTCGAGTAAAAACACGTGCGAGAGGATGCATCCCGCAGGCTAGTCGAGTAAAAACACGTGCGAGAGGATGCATCCCGCAGGCTAGTCGAGTAAAAACACGTGCGAGAGGATGCATCCCGCAGGCTAGTCGAGTAAAAACACGTGCGCGAGGATGCATCCCGCAGGCTAGTCGAGTAAAAACACGTGCGAGAGGATGCATCCCGCAGGCTAGTCGAGTTGAAACGCGTGCGAGAGGATGCATCCCGCAGCCTAGTCGAGTAAAAATACGTGCGAGAGGATGCATCCCGCAGGCTAGTCGAGTAAAAACACGTGCGAGAGGATGCATCCCGCAGGCTAGTCGAGTAAAAACACGTGCGAGAGGATGCATCCCGCAGGCTAGTCGAGTTGAAACACGTGCGAGAGGATGCATCCCGCAGGCTAGTCGAGTAAAAACACGTGCGAGAGGATGCATCCCGCAGGCTAGTCGAGTTGAAACACGTGCGAGAGGATGCATCCCGCAGGCTGGTCGAGTAAAAACACGTGCGAGAGGATGCATCCCGCAGGCTAGTCGAGTTGAAACACGTGCTAGAGGATGCATCCCGCAGGCTAGTCGAGTTGAAACACGTGCCAGAGGATGCATCACGCAGGCTAGTCGAGTAGAAACACGTGCGAGAGGATGCATCCCGCAGGCTAGTCGAGTAAAAACACGTGCGAGAGGATGCATCGCGCAGGCTAGTCGAGTAGAAACACGAGCGAGAGGATGCATCCCGCAGGCTAGTCGAGTAAAAACACGTGCGCGATGATGCATCCCGCAGGCTAGTCGAGTAAAAACACGTGCGAGAGGATGCATCCCGTAGGCTAGTCGAGTAGAAACACGTGCGAGAGGATGCATCCCGCAGGCTAGTCGAGTAAAAACACGTGCGAGAGGATACTTCCCGCAGGCTAGTCGAGTAAAAACACGAGCGAGAGGATGCATCCCGCAGGCTAGTCGAGTAAAAACACGTGCGAGAGGATGCATCCCGCAGGCTAGTCGAGTAAAAACACGTGCGAGAGGATGCATCCCGTAGGCTAGTCGAGTAGAAACACGTGCGAGAGGATGCATCCCGCAGGCTAGTCGAGTAAAAACACGTGCGAGAGGATGCTTCCCGCAGGCTAGTCGAGTAAAAACACGAGCGAGAGGATGCATCCCGCAGGCTAGTCGAGTAAAAACACGTGCGAGATGATGCATCCCGCAGGCTAGTCGAGTAAAAACACGTGCGAGAGGATGCATCCCGCAGGCTAGTCGAGTAAAAACACGTGCTAGAGGATGCTTCCCGCAGGCTAGTCGTGTAAAAACACGAGCGAGAGGATGCATCCCGCAGGCTAGTCGAGTAAAAACACGTGCGAGAGGATGCATCCCGCAGGCTAGTCGAGTAAAAACACGTGCGAGAGGATGCATCCCGCAGGCTAGTCGAGTAAAAACACGTGCGAGAGGATGCATCCCGCAGGCTAGTCGAGTAAAAACACGTGCGCGAGGATGCATCCCGCAGGCTAGTCGAGTAAAAACACGTGCGAGAGGATGCATCCCGCAGGCTAGTCGAGTAAAAACACGTGCGAGAGGATGCATCCCGCAGGCTAGTCGAGTAAAAACACGTGCGAGAGGATGCATCCCGCAGGCTAGTCGAGTAAAAACACGTGCGAGAGGATGCATCCCGCAGGCTAGTCGAGTAAAAACACGTGCGAGAGGATGCATCCCGCAGGCTAGTCGAGTAAAAACACGTGCGAGATAATGCATCCCGCAGGCTAGTCGAGGAAAAACACGTTCGCGAGGATGCATCCCGCAGGCTAGTCGAGTAAAAACACGTGCGAGAGGATGCATCCCGCAGGCTAGTCGAGTAGAAACACGTGCGAGAGGATGCATCCCGCAGGCTAGTCGAGTAAAAACACGAGCGGGAGGATGCATCCCGCAGGCTAGTCGAGAAAAACACGAGCGAGAGGATGCATCCCGCAGGCTAGTCGAGTAAAAACACGTGCGAGAGGATGCATCCCGCAGGCTAGTCGAGTAAAAACACGTGCGAGAGGAGGCATCCCGCAGGCTAGTCGAGTAAAAACACGTGCGAGAGGATGCATCCCGCAGGCTAGTCGAGTAAAAACACGTGCTAGAGGATGCTTCCCGCAGGCTAGTCGTGTAAAAACACGAGCGAGAGGATGCATCCCGCAGGCTAGTCGAGTAGAAACACGTGCGAGAGGATGCTTCCCGCAGGCTAGTCGAGTAGAAACACGTGCGAGAGGATGCATCCCGCAGGCTAGTCGAGTAAAAACACGTGCGAGAGGATGCTTCCCGCAGGCTAGTCGAGTAAAAACACGAGCGAGAGGATGCATCCCGCAGGCTAGTCGAGTAGAAACACGTGCGAGAGGATGCTTCCCGCAGGCTAGTCGAGTAAAAACACGTGCGCGAGGATGCATCCCGCAGGCTAGTCGAGTAAAAACACGTGCGAGAGGATGCATCCCGCAGGCTAGTCGAGTAAAAACACGTGCGAGAGGATGCATCCCGCAGGCTAGTCGAGTAAAAACACGTGCGAGAGGATGCATCCCGCAGGCTAGTCGAGTAAAAACACGTGCGAGAGGAGGCATCCCGCAGGCTAGTCGAGTAAAAACACGTGCGAGAGGAGGCATCCCGCAGGCTAGTCGAGCAAAAACACGTGCGAGAAGATGCATCCCGCAGGCTAGTCGAGTAAAAACACGTGCGAGAGGATGCATCCCGCAGGCTAGTCGAGTAGAAACGCGTGCGAGAGGATGCATCCCGCAGCCTAGTCGAGTAAAAATACGTGCGAGAGGATGCATCCCGCAGGCTAGTCGAGTAAAAACACGTGCGAGAGGATGCATCCCGCAGGCTAGTCGAGTAAAAACACGTGCGAGAGGATGCATCCCGCAGGCTAGTCGAGTTGAAACACGTGCGAGAGCATGCATCCCGCAGGCTAGTCGAGTAAAAACACGTGCGAGAGGATGCATCCCGCAGGCTAGTCGAGTTGAAACACGTGCGAGAGGATGCATCCCGCAGGCTGGTCGAGTAAAAACACGTGCGAGAGGATGCATCCCGCAGGCTAGTCGAGTTGAACCACGTGCTAGAGGATGCATCCCGCAGGCTAGTCGAGTTGAAACACGTGCCAGAGGATGCATCACGCAGGCTAGTCGAGTAGAAACACGTGCGAGAGGATGCATCCCGCAGGCTAGTCGAGTAAAAACACGTGCGAGAGGATGCATCGCGCAGGCTAGTCGAGTAGAAACACGAGCGAGAGGATGCATCCCGCAGGCTAGTCGAGTAAAAACACGTGCGCGATAATGCATCCCGCAGGCTAGTCGAGTAAAAACACGTGCGAGAGGATGCATCCCGTAGGCTAGTCGAGTAGAAACACGTGCGAGAGGATGCATCCCGCAGGCTAGTCGAGTAAAAACACGTGCGAGAGGATGCATCCCGCAGGCTAGTCGAGTAAAAACACGTGCGAGAGGAGGCATCCCGCAGGCTAGTCGAGTAAACACACGTGCGAGAGGATGCTTCCCGCAGGCTAGTCGAGTAGAAACACGTGCGAGAGGATGCATCCCGCAGGCTAGTCGAGTAAAAACACGTGCGAGAGGATGCTTCCCGCAGGCTAGTCGAGTAGAAACACGTGCGAGAGGATGCATCCCGCAGGCTAGTCGAGTAGAAACACGTGCGAGAGGATGCATCCCGCAGGCTAGTCGAGTAAAAACACGTGCGAGAGGAGGCATCCCGCAGGCTAGTCGAGAAAAACACGTGCGAGAAGATGCATCCCGCAGGCTAGTCGAGTAAAAACACGTGCGAGAGGATGCATCCCGCAGGCTAGTCGAGTAGAAACACGAGCGAGAGGATGCATCCCGCAGGCTAGTCGAGTAAAAACACGTGCGAGGGAATGCATCCCGCAGGCTAGTCGAGTAAAAACACGTGCGAGAGGATGCATCCCGCAGGCTAGTCGAGTAAAAACACGTGCGAGAGGATGCATCCCGCAGGCTAGTCGAGTAAAAACACGTGCGAGAGGAGGCATCCCGCAGGCTAGTCGAGTAAAAACACGTGCGAGAGAATGCATCCCGCAGGCTAGTCGGGTAAAAACACTTGCGAGAGGATGCATCCCGCAGGCTAGTCGAGTAAAAACACGTGCGAGAGGATGCTTCCCGCAGGCTAGTCGAGTAAAAACACGTGCGAGAGGAGGCATCCCGCAGGCTAGTCGAGTAAAAACACGTGCGAGAGGAGGCATCCCGCAGGCTAGTCGAGCAAAAACACGTGCGAGAAGATGCATCCCGCAGGCTAGTCGAGTAAAAACACGTGCGAGAGGATGCATCCCGCAGGCTAGTCGAGTAGAAACGCGTGCGAGAGGATGCATCCCGCAGCCTAGTCGAGTAAAAATACGTGCGAGAGGATGCATCCCGCAGGCTAGTCGAGTAAAAACACGTGCGAGAGGATGCATCCCGCAGGCTAGTCGAGTAAAAACACGTGCGAGAGGATGCATCCCGCAGGCTAGTCGAGTTGAAACACGTGCGAGAGGATGCATCCCGCAGGCTGGTCGAGTAAAAACACGTGCGAGAGGATGCATCCCGCAGGCTAGTCGAGTTGAAACACGTGCTAGAGGATGCATCCCGCAGGCTAGTCGAGTTGAAACACGTGCCAGAGGATGCATCACGCAGGCTAGTCGAGTAGAAACACGTGCGAGAGGATGCATCCCGCAGGCTAGTCGAGTAAAACACGTGCGAGAGGATGCATCGCGCAGGCTTGTCGAGTAGAAACACGAGCGAGAGGATGCATCCCGCAGGCTAGTCGAGTAAAAACACGTGCGCGATAATGCATCCCGCAGGCTAGTCGAGTAAAAACACGTGCGAGAGGATGCATCCCGTAGGCTAGTCGAGTAGAAACACGTGCGAGAGGATGCATCCCGCAGGCTAGTCGAGTAAAAACACGTGCGAGAGGATACTTCCCGCAGGCTAGTCGAGTAAGAACACGAGCGAGAGGATGCATCCCGCAGGCTAGTCGAGTAAAAACACGTGCGAGAGGATGCATCCCGCAGGCTAGTCGAGTAAAAACACGTGCGAGAGGATGCATCCCGTAGGCTAGTCGAGTAGAAACACGTGCGAGAGGATGCATCCCGCAGGCTAGTCGAGTAAAAACACGTGCGAGAGGATGCTTCCCGCAGGCTAGTCGAGTAAAAACACGAGCGAGAGGATGCATCCCGCAGGCTAGTCGAGTAAAAACACGTGCGAGAGGATGCATCCCGCAGGCTAGTCGAGTAAAAACACGTGCGAGAGGATGCATCCCGCAGGCTAGTCGAGTAAAAACACGTGCTAGAGGATGCTTCCCGCAGGCTAGTCGTGTAAAAACACGAGCGAGAGGATGCATCCCGCAGGCTAGTCGAGTAAAAACACGTGCGAGAGGATGCATCCCGCAGGCTAGTCGAGTAAAAACACGTGCGAGAGGATGCATCCCGCAGGCTAGTCGAGTAAAAACACGTGCGAGAGGATGCATCCCGCAGGCTAGTCGAGTAAAAATACGTGCGAGAGGATGCATCCCGCAGGCTAGTCGAGTAAAAACACGTGCGAGAGGATGCATCCCGCAGGCTAGTCGAGTAAAAACACGTGCGAGAGGATGCATCCCGCAGGCTAGTCGAGTTGAAACACGTGCGAGAGGATGCATCCCGCAGGCTAGTCGAGTAAAAACACGTGCGAGAGGATGCATCCCGCAGGCTAGTCGAGTTGAAACACGTGCGAGAGGATGCATCCCGCAGGCTGGTCGAGTAAAAACACGTGCGAGAGGATGCATCCCGCAGGCTAGTCGAGTTGAAACACGTGCTAGAGGATGCATCCCGCAGGCTAGTCGAGTTGAAACACGTGCCAGAGGATGCATCACGCAGGCTAGTCGAGTAGAAACACGTGCGAGAGGATGCATCCCGCAGGCTAGTCGAGTAAAAACACGTGCGAGAGGATGCATCGCGCAGGCTAGTCGAGTAGAAACACGAGCGAGAGGATGCATCCCGCAGGCTAGTCGAGTAAAAACACGTGCGCGATAATGCATCCCGCAGGCTAGTCGAGTAAAAACACGTGCGAGAGGATGCATCCCGTAGGCTAGTCGAGTAGAAACACGTGCGAGAGGATGCATCCCGCAGGCTAGTCGAGTAAAAACACGTGCGAGAGGATACTTCCCGCAGGCTAGTCGAGTAAAAACACGAGCGAGAGGATGCATCCCGCAGGCTAGTCGAGTAAAAACACGTGCGAGAGGATGCATCCCGCAGGCTAGTCGAGTAAAAACACGTGCGAGAGGATGCATCCCGTAGGCTAGTCGAGTAGAAACACGTGCGAGAGGATGCATCCCGCAGGCTAGTCGAGTAAAAACACGTGCGAGAGGATGCTTCCCGCAGGCTAGTCGAGTAAAAACACGAGCGAGAGGATGCATCCCGCAGGCTAGTCGAGTAAAAACACGTGCGAGATGATGCATCCCGCAGGCTAGTCGAGTAAAAACACGTGCGAGAGGATGCATCCCGCAGGCTAGTCGAGTAAAAACACGTGCTAGAGGATGCTTCCCGCAGGCTAGTCGTGTAAAAACACGAGCGAGAGGATGCATCCCGCAGGCTAGTCGAGTAAAAACACGTGCGAGAGGATGCATCCCGCAGGCTAGTCGAGTAAAAACACGTGCGAGAGGATGCATCCCACAGGCTAGTCGAGTAAAAACACGTGCGAGAGGATGCATCCCGCAGGCTAGTCGAGTAAAAACACGTGCGCGAGGATGCATCCCGCAGGCTAGTCGAGTAAAAACACGTGCGAGAGGATGCATCCCGCAGGCTAGTCGAGTAAAAACACGTGCGAGAGGATGCATCCCGCAGGCTAGTCGAGTAAAAACACGTGCGAGAGGATGCATCCCGCAGGCTAGTCGAGTAAAAACACGTGCGAGAGGATGCATCCCGCAGGCTAGTCGAGTAAAAACACGTGCGAGAGGATGCATCCCGCAGGCTAGTCGAGTAAAAACACGTGCGAGATAATGCATCCCGCAGGCTAGTCGAGGAAAAACACGTTCGCGAGGATGCATCCCGCAGGCTAGTCGAGTAAAAACACGTGCGAGAGGATGCATCCCGCAGGCTAGTCGAGTAGAAACACGTGCGAGAGGATGCATCCCGCAGGCTAGTCGAGTAAAAACACGAGCGAGAGGATGCATCCCGCAGGCTAGTCGAGAAAAACACGAGCGAGAGGATGCATCCCGCAGGCTAGTCGAGTAAAAACACGTGCGAGAGGATGCATCCCGCAGGCTAGTCGAGTAAAAACACGTGCGAGAGGAGGCATCCCGCAGGCTAGTCGAGTAAAAACACGTGCGAGAGGATGCATCCCGCAGGCTAGTCGAGTAGAAACGCGTGCGAGAGGATGCATCCCGCAGGCTAGTCGAGTAAAAATACGTGCGAGAGGATGCATCCCGCAGGCTAGTCGAGTAAAAACACGTGCGAGAGGATGCATCCCGCAGGCTAGTCGAGTAAAAACACGTGCGAGAGGATGCATCCCGCAGGCTAGTCGAGTAAAAACACGTGCTAGAGGATGCTTCCCGCAGGCTAGTCGTGTAAAAACACGAGCGAGAGGATGCATCCCGCAGGCTAGTCGAGTAGAAACACGTGCGAGAGGATGCTTCCCGCAGGCTAGTCGAGTAGAAACACGTGCGAGAGGATGCATCCCGCAGGCTAGTCGAGTAAAAACACGTGCGAGAGGTTGCTTCCCGCAGGCTAGTCGAGTAAAAACACGAGCGAGAGGATGCATCCCGCAGGCTAGTCGAGTAGAAACACGTGCGAGAGGATGCTTCCCGCAGGCTAGTCGAGTAAAAACACGTGCGCGAGGATGCATCCCACAGGCTAGTCGAGTAAAAACACGTGCGAGAGGATGCATCCCGCAGGCTAGTCGAGTAAAAACACGTGCGAGAGGATGCATCCCGCAGGCTAGTCGAGTAAAAACACGTGCGAGAGGATGCATCCCGCAGGCTAGTCGAGTAAAAACACGTGCGAGAGGAGGCATCCCGCAGGCTAGTCGAGTAAAAACACGTGCGAGAGGAGGCATCCCGCAGGCTAGTCGAGCAAAAACACGTGCGAGAAGATGCATCCCGCAGGCTAGTCGAGTAAAAACACGTGCGAGAGGATGCATCCCGCAGGCTAGTCGAGTAGAAACGCGTGCGAGAGGATGCATCCCGCAGCCTAGTCGAGTAAAAATACGTGCGAGAGGATGCATCCCGCAGGCTATTCGAGTAAAAACACGTGCGAGAGGATGCATCCCGCAGGCTAGTCGAGTAAAAACACGTGCGAGAGGATGCATCCCGCAGGCTAGTCGAGTTGAAACACGTGCGAGAGCATGCATCCCGCAGGCTAGTCGAGTAAAAACACGTGCGAGAGGATGCATCCCGCAGGCTAGTCGAGTTGAAACACGTGCGAGAGGATGCATCCCGCAGGCTGGTCGAGTAAAAACACGTGCGAGAGGATGCATCCCGCAGGCTAGTCGAGTTGAACCACGTGCTAGAGGATGCATCCCGCAGGCTAGTCGAGTTGAAACACGTGCCAGAGGATGCATCACGCAGGCTAGTCGAGTAGAAACACGTGCGAGAGGATGCATCCCGCAGGCTAGTCGAGTAAAAACACGTGCGAGAGGATGCATCGCGCAGGCTAGTCGAGTAGAAACACGAGCGAGAGGATGCATCCCGCAGGCTAGTCGAGTAAAAACACGTGCGCGATAATGCATCCCGCAGGCTAGTCGAGTAAAAACACGTGCGAGAGGATGCATCCCGTAGGCTAGTCGAGTAGAAACACGTGCGAGAGGATGCATCCCGCAGGCTAGTCGAGTAAAAACACGTGCGAGAGGATACTTCCCGCAGGCTAGTCGAGTAAGAACACGAGCGAGAGGATGCATCCCGCAGGCTAGTCGAGTAAAAACACGTGCGAGAGGATGCATCCCGCAGGCTAGTCGAGTAAAAACACGTGCGAGAGGATGCATCCCGTAGGCTAGTCGAGTAGAAACACGTGCGAGAGGATGCATCCCGCAGGCTAGTCGAGTAAAAACACGTGCGAGAGGATGCTTCCCGCAGGCTAGTCGAGTAAAAACACGAGCGAGAGGATGCATCCCGCAGGCTAGTCGAGTAAAAACACGTGCGAGAGGATGCATCCCGCAGGCTAGTCGAGTAAAAACACGTGCGAGAGGATGCATCCCGCAGGCTAGTCGAGTAAAAACACGTGCTAGAGGATGCTTCCCGCAGGCTAGTCGTGTAAAAACACGAGCGAGAGGATGCATCCCGCAGGCTAGTCGAGTAAAAACACGTGCGAGAGGATGCATCCCGCAGGCTAGTCGAGTAAAAACACGTGCGAGAGGATGCATCCCGCAGGCTAGTCGAGTAAAAACACGTGCGAGAGGATGCATCCCGCAGGCTAGTCGACTAAAAACACGTGCGCGAGGATGCATCCCGCAGGCTAGTCGAGTAAAAACACGTGCGAGAGGATGCATCCCGCAGGCTAGTCGAGTAAAAACACGTGCGAGAGGATGCATCCCGCAGGCTAGTCGAGTAAAAACACGTGCTAGAGGATGCATCCCGCAGGCTAGTCGAGTAAAAACACGTGCGAGAGGATGCATCCCGCAGGCTAGTCGAGTAAAAACACGTGCGAGAGGATGCATCCCGCAGGCTAGTCGAGTAAAATCACGTGCGAGATAATGCATCCCGCAGGCTAGTCGAGGAAAAACACGATCGCGAGGATGCATCCCGCAGGCTAGTCGAGTAAAAACACGTGCGAGAGGATGCATCCCGCAGGCTAGTCGAGTAGAAACACGTGCGAGAGGATGCATCCCGCAGGCTAGTCGAGTAAAAACACGAGCGAGATGATGCATCCCGCAGGCTAGTCGAGAAAAACACGAGCGAGAAGATGCATCCCGCAGGCTAGTCGAGTAAAAACACGTGCGAGAGGATGCATCCCGCAGGCTAGTCGAGTAAAAACACGTGCGCGATAATGCATCCCGCAGGCTAGTCGAGTAAAAACACGTGCGAGAGGATGCATCCCGTAGGCTAGTCGAGTAGAAACACGTGCGAGAGGATGCATCCCGCAGGCTAGTCGAGTAAAAACACGTGCGAGAGGATACTTCCCGCAGGCTAGTCGAGTAAGAGCACGAGCGAGAGGATGCATCCCGCAGGCTAGTCGAGTAAAAACACGTGCGAGAGGATGCATCCCGCAGGCTAGTCGAGTAAAAACACGTGCGAGAGGATGCATCCCGCAGGCTAGTCGAGTAAAAACACGTGCGAGAGGATGCTTCCCGCAGGCTAGTCGAGTAAAAACACGAGCGAGAGGATGCATCCCGCAGGCTAGTCGAGTAAAAACACGTGCGAGAGGATGCATCCCGCAGGCTAGTCGAGTAAAAACACGTGCGAGAGGATGCATCCCGCAGGCTAGTCGAGTAAAAACACGTGCTAGAGGATGCTTCCCGCAGGCTAGTCGTGTAAAAACACGAGCGAGAGGATGCATCCCGCAGGCTAGTCGAGTAAAAACACGTGCGAGAGGATGCATCCCGCAGGCTAGTCGAGTAAAAACACGTGCGAGAGGATGCATCCCGCAGGCTAGTCGAGTAAAAACACGTGCGAGAGGATGCATCCCGCAGGCTAGTCGAGTAAAAACACGTGCGCGAGGATGCATCCCTCAGGCTAGTCGAGTAAAAACACGTGCGAGAGGATGCATCCCGCAGGCTAGTCGAGTAAAAACACGTGCGAGAGGATGCATCCCGCAGGCTAGTCGAGTAAAAACACGTGCTAGAGGATGCATCCCGCAGGCTAGTCGAGTAAAAACACGTGCGAGAGGATGCATCCCGCAGGCTAGTCGAGTAAAAACACGTGCGAGAGGATGCTTCCCGCAGGCTAGTCGAGTAAAAACACGTGCTAGAGGATGCTTCCCGCAGGCTAGTCGTGTAAAAACACGAGCGAGAGGATGCATCCGGCAGGCTAGTCGAGTAAAAACACGTGCGAGAGGATGCATCCCGCAGGCTAGTCGAGTTGAAACACGTGCGAGAGGATGCATCCCGCAGGCTAGTCGAGTAAAAACACGTGCGAGAGGATGCATCCCGCAGGCTAGTCGAGTAAAAACACGTGCGAGAGGATGCACCCCGCAGGCTAGTCGAGTAAACACACGTGCGAGAGGATGCTTCCCGCAGGCTAGTCGAGTAGAAACACGTGCGAGAGGATGCATCCCGCAGGCTAGTCGAGTAAAAACACGTGCGAGAGGATGCTTCCCGCAGGCTAGTCGAGTAGAAACACGTGCGAGAGGATGCATCCCGCAGGCTAGTCGAGTAGAAACACGTGCGAGAGGATGCATCCCGCAGGCTAGTCGAGTAAAAACACGTGCGAGAGGAGGCATCCCGCAGGCTAGTCGAGAAAAACACGTGCGAGAAGATGCATCCCGCAGGCTAGTCGAGTAAAAACACGTGCGAGAGGATGCATCCCGCAGGCTAGTCGAGTAGAAACACGAGCGAGAGGATGCATCCCGCAGGCTAGTCGAGTAAAAACACGTGCGAGAGGATGCATCCCGCAGGCTAGTCGAGTAAAAACACGTGCGAGAGGATGCTTCCCGCAGGCTAGTCGAGTAGAAACACGTGCGAGAGGATGCATCCCGCAGGCTAGTCGAGTAAAAACACGTGCGAGAGGATGCATCCCGCAGGCTAGTCGAGTAAAAACACGTGCGGGAGGAGGCATCCCGCAGGCTAGTCGAGTAAAAACACGTGCGAGAGGAGGCATCCCGCAGGCTAGTCGAGCAAAAACACGTGCGAGAAGATGCATCCCGCAGGCTAGTCGAGTAAAAACACGTGCGAGAGGATGCATCCCGCAGGCTAGTCGAGTAAAAACACGTGCGAGAGGATGCATCGCGCAGGTTAGTCGAGTAGAAACACGAGCGAGAGGATGCATCCCGCAGGCTAGTCGAGTAAAAACACGTGCGCGATAATGCATCCCGCAGGCTAGTCGAGTAAAAACACGTGCGAGAGGATGCATCCCGTAGGCTAGTCGAGTAGAAACACGTGCGAGAGGATGCATCCCGCAGGCTAGTCGAGTAAAAACACGTGCGAGAGGATGCTTCCCGCAGGCTAGTCGAGTAAAAACACGAGCGAGAGGATGCATCCCGCAGGCTAGTCGCGTAAAAACACGTGCGAGAGGATGCATCCCGCAGGCTAGTCGAGTAAAAACACGTGCGAGAGGATGCATCCCGCAGGCTAGTCGAGTAAAAACACGTGCTAGAGGATGCTTCCCGCAGGCTAGTCGTGTAAAAACACGAGCGAGAGGATGCATCCCGCAGGCTAGTCGAGTAGAAACACGTGCGAGAGGATGCATCCCGCAGGCTAGTCGAGTAAAAACACGTGCGAGAGGATGCATCCCGCAGGCTAGTCGAGTAAAAACACGTGCGAGAGGATGCATCCCGCAGGCTAGTCGAGTAAAAACACGTGCTAGAGGATGCTTCCCGCAGGCTAGTCGTGTAAAAACACGAGCGAGAGGATGCATCCCGCAGGCTAGTCGAGTAGAAACACGTGCGAGAGGATGCTTCCCGCAGGCTAGTCGAGTAGAAACACGTGCGAGAGGATGCTTCCCGCAGGCTAGTCGAGTAAAAATACGTGCGCGAGGATGCATCCCGCAGGCTAGTCGAGTAAAAACACGTGCGAGAGGATGCATCCCGCAGGCTAGTCGAGTAAAAACACGTGCGAGAGGATGCATCCCGCAGGCTAGTCGAGTAAAAACACGTGCGAGAGGATGCATCCCGCAGGCTCGTCGAGTAGAAACACGAGCGAGAGGATGCATCCCGCAGGCTAGTCGAGTAAAAACACGTGCGAGAGGATGCATCCCGCAGGCTAGTCGAGTTGAAACACGTGCGAGAGGATGCATCCCGCAGGCTAGTCGAGGTGAAACACGTGCCAGAGGATGCATCACGCAGGCTAGTCGAGTAGAAACACGTGCGAGAGGATGCATCCCGCAGGCAAGTCGAGTAAAAACACGTGCGAGAGGATGCATCCCGCAGGCTAGTCGAGTAGAAACACGTGCGAGAGGATGCATCCCGCAGGCTAGTCGAGTAAAAACACGTGCGAGAGGATGCATCCCGCAGGCTAGTCGAGGAAAAACACGTGCGCGAGGATGCATCCCGCAGGCTAGTCGAGTAAAAACACGTGCGAGAGGATGCATCCCGCAGGCTAGTCGAGTAGAAACACGAGCGAGAGGATGCATCCCGCAGGCTAGTCGAGTAAAAACACGTGCGCGATAATGCATCCCGCAGGCTAGTCGAGTAAAAACACGTGCGAGAGGATGCATCCCGTAGGCTAGTCGAGTAGAAACACATGCGAGAGGATGCATCCCGCAGGCTAGTCGAGTAAAAACACGTGCGAGATAATGCATCCCGCAGGCTAGTCGAGGAAAAACACGATCGCGAGGATGCATCCCGCAGGCTAGTCGAGTAAAAACACGTGCGAGAGGATGCATCCCGCAGGCTAGTCGAGTAGAAACACGTGCGAGAGGATGCATCCCGCAGGCTAGTCGAGTAAAAACACGAGCGAGAGGATGCATCCCGCAGGCTAGTCGAGAAAAACACGAGCGAGAAGATGCATCCCGCAGGCTAGTCGAGTAAAAACACGTGCGAGAGGATGCATCCCGCAGGCTAGTCGAGTAAAAACACGTGCGAGAGGAGGCATCCCGCAGGCTAGTCGAGTAAAAACACGTGCGAGAGGATGCATCCCGCATGCTAGTCGAGTAGAAACGTGTGCGAGAGGATGCATCCCGCAGGCTAGTCGAGTAAAAATACGTGCGAGAGGATGCATCCCGCAGGCTAGTCGAGTAAAAACACGTGCGAGAGGATGCATCCCGCAGGCTAGTCGAGTAAAAACACGTGCGAGAGGATGCATCCCGCAGGCTAGTCGAGTAAAAACACGTGCGAGAGGATGCATCCCGCAGGCTAGTCGAGTAGAAACACGTGCGAGAGGATGCATCCCGCAGGCTAGTCGAGTAAAAACACGAGCGAGAGGATGCATCCCGCAGGCTAGTCGAGAAAAACACGAGCGAGAAGATGCATCCCGCAGGCTAGTCGAGTAAAAACACGTGCGAGAGGATGCATCCCGCAGGCTAGTCGAGTAAAAACACGTGCGAGAGGAGGCATCCCGCAGGCTAGTCGAGTAAAAACACGTGCGAGAGGATGCATCCCGCATGCTAGTCGAGTAGAAACGTGTGCGAGAGGATGCATCCCGCAGGCTAGTCGAGTAAAAATACGTGCGAGAGGATGCATCCCGCAGGCTAGTCGAGTAAAAACACGTGCGAGAGGATGCATCCCGCAGGCTAGTCGAGTAAAAACACGTGCGAGAGGATGCATCCCGCAGGCTAGTCGAGTAAAAACACGTGCGAGAGGATGCATCCCGCAGGCTAGTCGAGTAGAAACACGTGCGAGAGGATGCATCCCGCAGGCTAGT
This sequence comes from Lasioglossum baleicum, assembly GCF_051020765.1. Classification (NCBI taxonomy): domain Eukaryota; kingdom Metazoa; phylum Arthropoda; class Insecta; order Hymenoptera; family Halictidae; genus Lasioglossum; species Lasioglossum baleicum. The sequence goes on along the minus strand of NW_027469196.1, from coordinate 351,353 downwards.
CGAGTAAAAACACGAGCGAGAGGATGCATCCCGCAGGCTAGTCGAGTAAAAACACGTGCGAGAGGATGCATCACGCAGGCTAGTTGAGTAGAAACACGTGCGAGAGGATGCATCCCGCAGGCTACTCGAGTAAAATCACGTGCGAGAGGATGCACCCCGCAGGCTAGTCGAGTAAACACACGTGCGAGAGGATGCTTCCCGCAGGCTAGTCGAGTAGAAACACGTGCGAGAGGATGCATCCCGCAGGCTAGTCGAGTAAAAACACGTGCGAGAGGATGCTTCCCGCAGGCTAGTCGAGTAGAAACACGTGCGAGAGGATGCATCCCGCAGGCTAGTCGAGTAGAAACACGTGCGAGAGGATGCATCCCGCAGGCTAGTCGAGTAAAAACACGTGCGAGAGGAGGCATCCCGCAGGCTAGTCGAGAAAAACACGTGCGAGAAGATGCATCCCGCAGGCTAGTCGAGTAAAAACACGTGCGAGAGGATGCATCCCGCAGGCTAGTCGAGTAGAAACACGAGCGAGAGGATGCATCCCGCAGGCTAGTCGAGTAAAAACACGTGCGAGAGGATGCATCCCGCAGGCTAGTCGAGTAAAAACACGTGCGAGAGGATGCTTCCCGCAGGCTAGTCGAGTAGAAACACGTGCGAGAGGATGCATCCCGCAGGCTAGTCGAGTAAAAACACGTGCGAGAGGATGCATCCCGCAGGCTAGTCGAGTAAAAACACGTGCGGGAGGAGGCATCCCGCAGGCTAGTCGAGTAAAAACACGTGCGAGAGGAGGCATCCCGCAGGCTAGTCGAGCAAAAACACGTGCGAGAAGATGCATCCCGCAGGCTAGTCGAGTAAAAACACGTGCGAGAGGATGCATCCCGCAGGCTAGTCGAGTAAAAACACGTGCGAGAGGATGCATCGCGCAGGTTAGTCGAGTAGAAACACGAGCGAGAGGATGCATCCCGCAGGCTAGTCGAGTAAAAACACGTGCGCGGTAATGCATCCCGCAGGCTAGTCGAGTAAAAACACGTGCGAGAGGATGCATCCCGTAGGCTAGTCGAGTAGAAACACGTGCGAGAGGATGCATCCCGCAGGCTAGTCGAGTAAAAACACGTGCGAGAGGATGCTTCCCGCAGGCTAGTCGAGTAAAAACACGAGCGAGAGGATGCATCCCGCAGGCTAGTCGCGTAAAAACACGTGCGAGAGGATGCATCCCGCAGGCTAGTCGAGTAAAAACACGTGCGAGAGGATGCATCCCGCAGGCTAGTCGAGTAAAAACACGTGCTAGAGGATGCTTCCCGCAGGCTAGTCGTGTAAAAACACGAGCGAGAGGATGCATCCCGCAGGCTAGTCGAGTAGAAACACGTGCGAGAGGATGCATCCCGCAGGCTAGTCGAGTAAAAACACGTGCGAGAGGATGCATCCCGCAGGCTAGTCGAGTAAAAACACGTGCGAGAGGATGCATCCCGCAGGCTAGTCGAGTAAAAACACGTGCTAGAGGATGCTTCCCGCAGGCTAGTCGTGTAAAAACACGAGCGAGAGGATGCATCCCGCAGGCTAGTCGAGTAGAAACACGTGCGAGAGGATGCTTCCCGCAGGCTAGTCGAGTAGAAACACGTGCGAGAGGATGCTTCCCGCAGGCTAGTCGAGTAAAAATACGTGCGCGAGGATGCATCCCGCAGGCTAGTCGAGTAAAAACACGTGCGAGAGGATGCATCCCGCAGGCTAGTCGAGTAAAAACACGTGCGAGAGGATGCATCCCGCAGGCTAGTCGAGTAAAAACACGTGCGAGAGGATGCATCCCGCAGGCTCGTCGAGTAGAAACACGAGCGAGAGGATGCATCCCGCAGGCTAGTCGAGTAAAAACACGTGCGAGAGGATGCATCCCGCAGGCTAGTCGAGTTGAAACACGTGCGAGAGGATGCATCCCGCAGGCTAGTCGAGGTGAAACACGTGCCAGAGGATGCATCACGCAGGCTAGTCGAGTAGAAACACGTGCGAGAGGATGCATCCCGCAGGCAAGTCGAGTAAAAACACGTGCGAGAGGATGCATCCCGCAGGCTAGTCGAGTAGAAACACGTGCGAGAGGATGCATCCCGCAGGCTAGTCGAGTAAAAACACGTGCGAGAGGATGCATCCCGCAGGCTAGTCGAGGAAAAACACGTGCGCGAGGATGCATCCCGCAGGCTAGTCGAGTAAAAACACGTGCGAGAGGATGCATCCCGCAGGCTAGTCGAGTAGAAACACGAGCGAGAGGATGCATCCCGCAGGCTAGTCGAGTAAAAACACGTGCGCGATAATGCATCCCGCAGGCTAGTCGAGTAAAAACACGTGCGAGAGGATGCATCCCGTAGGCTAGTCGAGTAGAAACACGTGCGAGAGGATGCATCCCGCAGGCTAGTCGAGTAAAAACACGTGCGAGATAATGCATCCCGCAGGCTAGTCGAGGAAAAACACGATCGCGAGGATGCATCCCGCAGGCTAGTCGAGTAAAAACACGTGCGAGAGGATGCATCCCGCAGGCTAGTCGAGTAGAAACACGTGCGAGAGGATGCATCCCGCAGGCTGGTCGAGTAAAAACACGAGCGAGAGGATGCATCCCGCAGGCTAGTCGAGAAAAACACGAGCGAGAAGATGCATCCCGCAGGCTAGTCGAGTAAAAACACGTGCGAGAGGATGCATCCCGCAGGCTAGTCGAGTAAAAACACGTGCGAGAGGAGGCATCCCGCAGGCTAGTCGAGTAAAAACACGTGCGAGAGGATGCATCCCGCATGCTAGTCGAGTAGAAACGTGTGCGAGAGGATGCATCCCGCAGGCTAGTCGAGTAAAAATACGTGCGAGAGGATGCATCCCGCAGGCTAGTCGAGTAAAAACACGTGCGAGAGGATGCATCCCGCAGGCTAGTCGAGTAAAAACACGTGCGAGAGGATGCTTCCCGCAGGCTAGTCGAGTAAAAACACGTGCTAGAGGATGCTTCCCGCAGGCTAGTCGTGTAAAAACACGAGCGAGAGGATGCATCCCGCAGGCTAGTCGAGTAGAAACACGTGCGAGAGGATGCTTCCCGCAGGCTAGTCGAGTAGAAACACGTGCGAGAGGATGCATCCCGCAGGCTAGTCGAGTATAAACACGTGCGAGAGGATGCTTCCCGCAGGCTAGTCGAGTAAAAACACGAGCGAGAGGATGCATCCCGCAGGCTAGTCGAGTAGAAACACGTGCGAGAGGATGCTTCCCGCAGGCTAGTCGAGTAAAAACACGTGCTAGAGGATGCTTCCCGCAGGCTAGTCGTGTAAAAACACGAGCGAGAGGATGCATCCGGCAGGCTAGTCGAGTAAAAACACGTGCGAGAGGATGCATCCCGCAGGCTAGTCGAGTTGAAACACGTGCGAGAGGATGCATCCCGCAGGCTAGTCGAGTAAAAACACGTGCGAGAGGATGCATCCCGCAGGCTAGTCGAGTAAAAACACGTGCGAGAGGATGCATCACGCAGGCTAGTTGAGTAGAAACACGTGCGAGAGGATGCATCCCGCAGGCTACTCGAGTAAAATCACGTGCGAGAGGATGCACCCCGCAGGCTAGTCGAGTAAAAACAGGAGCGAGAGGATGCATCCCGCAGGCTAGTCCAGTAAAAACTCGTGCGAGAGGAGGCATAACGCAGGCTAGTCGAGTAAACACACGTGCGAGAGGATGCTTCCCGCAGGCTAGTCGAGTAGAAACACGTGCGAGAGGATGCATCCCGCAGGCTAGTCGAGTAAAAACACGTGCGAGAGGATGCTTCCCGCAGGCTAGTCGAGTAGAAACACGTGCGAGAGGATGCATCCCGCAGGCTAGTCGAGTAGAAACACGTGCGAGAGGATGCATCCCGCAGGCTAGTCGAGTAAAAACACGTGCGAGAGGAGGCATCCCGCAGGCTAGTCGAGAAAAACACGTGCGAGAAGATGCATCCCGCAGGCTAGTCGAGTAAAAACACGTGCGAGAGGATGCATCCCGCAGGCTAGTCGAGTAGAAACACGAGCGAGAGGATGCATCCCGCAGGCTAGTCGAGTAAAAACACGTGCGAGAGGATGCATCCCGCAGGCTAGTCGAGTAAAAACACGTGCGAGAGGATGCTTCCCGCAGGCTAGTCGAGTAGAAACACGTGCGAGAGGATGCATCCCGCAGGCTAGTCGAGTAAAAACACGTGCGAGAGGATGCATCCCGCAGGCTAGTCGAGTAAAAACACGTGCGGGAGGAGGCATCCCGCAGGCTAGTCGAGTAGAAACACGAGCGAGAGGATGCATCCCGCAGGCTAGTCGAGTAAAAACACGTGCGAGAGGATGCATCCCGCAGGCTAGTCGAGTAAAAACACGTGCGAGAGGATGCTTCCCGCAGGCTAGTCGAGTAGAAACACGTGCGAGAGGATGCATCCCGCAGGCTAGTCGAGTAAAAACACGTGCGAGAGGATGCATCCCGCAGGCTAGTCGAGCAAAAACACGTGCGAGAAGATGCATCCCGCAGGCTAGTCGAGTAAAAACACGTGCGAGAGGATGCATCCCGCAGGCTAGTCGAGTAAAAACACGTGCGAGAGGATGCATCGCGCAGGTTAGTCGAGTAGAAACACGAGCGAGAGGATGCATCCCGCAGGCTAGTCGAGTAAAAACACGTGCGCGATAATGCATCCCGCAGGCTAGTCGAGTAAAAACACGTGCGAGAGGATGCATCCCGTAGGCTAGTCGAGTAGAAACACGTGCGAGAGGATGCATCCCGCAGGCTAGTCGAGTAAAAACACGTGCGAGAGGATGCTTCCCGCAGGCTAGTCGAGTAAAAACACGAGCGAGAGGATGCATCCCGCAGGCTAGTCGAGTAAAAACACGTGCGAGAGGATGCATCCCGCAGGCTAGTCGAGTAAAAACACGTGCGAGAGGATGCATCCCGCAGGCTAGTCGAGTAAAAACACGTGCGAGAGGATGCATCCCGCAGGCTAGTCGAGTAAAACACGTGCTAGAGGATGCTTCCCGCAGGCTAGTCGTGTAAAAACACGAGCGAGAGGATGCATCCCGCAGGCTAGTCGAGTAGAAACACGTGCGAGAGGATGCTTCCCGCAGGCTAGTCGAGTAGAAACACGTGCGAGAGGATGCTTCCCGCAGGCTAGTCGAGTAAAAATACGTGCGCGAGGATGCATCCCGCAGGCTAGTCGAGTAAAAACACGTGCGAGAGGATGCATCCCGCAGGCTAGTCGAGTAAAAACACGTGCGAGAGGATGCATCCCGCAGGCTAGTCGAGTAAAAACACGTGCGAGAGGATGCATCCCGCAGGCTAGTCGAGTAGAAACACGAGCGAGAGGATGCATCCCGCAGGCTAGTCGAGTAAAAACACGTGCGAGAGGATGCATCCCGCAGGCTAGTCGAGTTGAAACACGTGCGAGAGGATGCATCCCGCAGGCTAGTCGAGGTGAAACACGTGCCAGAGGATGCATCACGCAGGCTAGTCGAGGAAAAACACGTGCGCGAGGATGCATCCCGCAGGCTAGTCGAGTAAAAACACGTGCGAGAGGATGCATCCCGCAGGCTAGTCGAGTAGAAACACGTGCGAGAAGATGCATCCCGCAGGCTAGTCGAGTAGAAACACGTGCGAGAGGATGCATCCCGCAGGCTAGTCGAGTAAAAATACGTGAGAGAGGATGCTTCCCGCAGGCTAGTCGAGTAGAAACACGTGCGAGAGGATGCATCCCGCAGGCTAGTCGAGTAAAAACAAGTGCGAGATGAGGCATCCCGCAGGCTAGTCGAGCAAAAACACGTGCGAGAAGATGCATCCCGCAGGCTAGTCGAGTAAAAACACGTGCGAGAGGATGCATCCCGCAGGCTAGTCGAGTAGAAACGCGTGCGAGAGGTTGCATCCCGCAGGCTAGTCGAGTAAAAATACGTGCGAGAGGATGCATCCCGCAGGCTAGTCGAGTAAAAACACGTGCGAGAGGATGCATCCCGCAGGCTAGTCGAGTAAAAACACGTGCGAGAGGATGCATCACGCAGGCTAGTCGAGTAGAAACACGTGCGAGAGGATGCATCCCGCAGGCTAGTCGAGTAAAAACACGTGCGAGAGGATGCATCGCGCAGGCTAGTCGAGTAGAAACACGAGCGAGAGGATGCATCCCGTAGGCTAGTCGAGTAAAAACACGTGCGCGAGGATGCATCCCGCAGGCTAGTCGAGTAAAAACACGTGCGAGAGGATGCATCCCGTAGGCTAGTCGAGTAGAAACACGTGCGAGAGGATGCATCCCGCAGGCTAGTCGAGTAAAAACACGTGCGAGAGGATGCTTCCCGCAGGCTAGTCGAGTAAAAACACGAGCGAGAGGATGCATCCCGCAGGCTAGTCGAGTAAAAACACGTGCGAGAGGATGCATCCCGCAGGCTAGTCGAGTAAAAACACGTGCGAGAGGATGCATCCCGCAGGCTAGTCGAGTAAAAACACGTGCGAGTGGATGCATCCCGCAGGCTAGTCGAGTAAAAACACGTGCTAGAGGATGCTTCCCGCAGGGTAGTCGTGTAAAAACACGAGCGAGAGGATGCATCCCGCAGGCTAGTCGAGTAGAAACACGTGCGAGAGGATGCTTCCCGCAGGCTAGTCGAGTAGAAACACGTGCGAGAGGATGCATCCCGCAGGCTAGTCGAGTAAAAACACGTGCGAGAGGATGCTTCCCGCAGGCTAGTCGAGTAAAAACACGAGCGAGAGGATCCATCCCGCAGGCTAGTCGAGTAGAAACACGTGCGAGAGGATGCTTCCCGCAGGCTAGTCGAGTAAAAACACGTGCTAGAGGATGCTTCCCGCAGGCTAGTCGTGTAAAAACACGAGCGAGAGGATGCATCCGGCAGGCTAGTCGAGTAAAAACACGTGCGAGAGGATGCATCCCGCAGGCTAGTCGAGTTGAAACACGTGCGAGAGGATGCATCCCGCAGGCTAGTCGAGTAAAAACACGTGCGAGAGGATGCATCCCGCAGGCTAGTCGAGTAAAAACACGTGCGAGAGGATGCATCACGCAGGCTAGTTGAGTAGAAACACGTGCGAGAGGATGCATCCCGCAGGCTACTCGAGTAAAATCACGTGCGAGAGGATGCACCCCGCAGGCTAGTCGAGTAAAAACACGTGCGAGAGGATGCATCCCGCAGGCTAGTCGAGTAGAAACACGAGCGAGAGGATGCATCCCGCAGGCTAGTCGAGTAAAAACACGTGCGAGAGGATGCATCCCGCAGGCTAGTCGAGTAAAAACACGTGCGAGAGGATGCTTCCCGCAGGCTAGTCGAGTAGAAACACGTGCGAGAGGATGCATCCCGCAGGCTAGTCGAGTAAAAACACGTGCGAGAGGATGCATCCCGCAGGCTAGTCGAGTAAAAACACGTGCGGGAGGAGGCATCCCGCAGACTAGTCGAGTAAAAACACGTGCGAGAGGAGGCATCCCGCAGGCTAGTCGAGCAAAAACACGTGCGAGAAGATGCATCCCGCAGGCTAGTCGAGTAAAAACACGTGCGAGAGGATGCATCCCGCAGGCTAGTCGAGTAAAAACACGTGCGAGAGGATGCATCGCGCAGGTTAGTCGAGTAGAAACACGAGCGAGAGGATGCATCCCGCAGGCTAGTCGAGTAAAAACACGTGCGCGATAATGCATCCCGCAGGCTAGTCGAGTAAAAACACGTGCGAGAGGATGCATCCCGTAGGCTAGTCGAGTAGAAACACGTGCGAGAGGATGCATCCCGCAGGCTAGTCGAGTAAAAACACGTGCGAGAGGATGCTTCCCGCAGGCTAGTCGAGTAAAAACACGAGCGAGAGGATGCATCCCGCAGGCTAGTCGAGTAAAAACACGTGCGAGAGGATGCATCCCGCAGGCTAGTCGAGTAAAAACACGTGCGAGAGGATGCATCCCGCAGGCTAGTCGAGTAAAAACACGTGCTAGAGGATGCTTCCCGCAGGCTAGTCGTGTAAAAACACGAGCGAGAGGATGCATCCCGCAGGCTAGTCGAGTAGAAACACGTGCGAGAGGATGCATCCCGCAGGCTAGTCGAGTAAAAACACGTGCGAGAGGATGCATCCCGCAGGCTAGTCGAGTAAAAACACGTGGGAGAGGATGCATCCCGCAGGCTAGTCGAGTAAAAACACGTGCTAGAGGATGCTTCCCGCAGGCTAGTCGTGTAAAAACACGAGCGAGAGGATGCATCCCGCAGGCTAGTCGAGTAGAAACACGTGCGAGAGGATGCTTCCCGCAGGCTAGTCGAGTAGAAACACGTGCGAGAGGATGCTTCCCGCAGGCTAGTCGAGTAAAAATACGTGCGCGAGGATGCATCCCGCAGGCTAGTCGAGTAAAAACACGTGCGAGAGGATGCATCCCGCAGGCTAGTCGAGTAAAAACACGTGCGAGAGGATGCATCCCGCAGGCTAGTCGAGTAAAAACACGTGCGAGAGGATGCATCCCGCAGGCTAGTCGAGTAGAAACACGAGCGAGAGGATGCATCCCGCAGGCTAGTCGAGTAAAAACACGTGCGAGAGGATGCATCCCGCAGGCTAGTCGAGTTGAAACACGTGCGAGAGGATGCATCCCGCAGGCTAGTCGAGTAAAAAAACGTGCGAGAGGATGCATCCCGCAGGCTAGTCGAGTAAAAACACGTGCTAGATGATGCTTCCCGCAGGCTAGTCGTGTAAAAACACGAGCGAGAGGATGCATCCCGCAGGCTAGTCGAGTAGAAACACGTGCGAGAGGATGCTTCCCGCAGGCTAGTCGAGTAGAAACACGTGCGAGAGGATGCTTCCCGCAGGCTAGTCGAGTAAAAATACGTGCGCGAGGATGCATCCCGCAGGCTAGTCGAGTAAAAACACGTGCGAGAGGATGCATCCCGCAGGCTAGTCGAGTAAAAACACGTGCGAGAGGATGCATCCCGCAGGCTAGTCGAGTAAAAACACGTGCGAGAGGATGCATTCCGCAGGCTAGTCGAGTAGAAACACGAGCGAGAGGATGCATCCCGCAGGCTAGTCGAGTAAAAACACGTGCGAGAGGATGCATCCCGCAGGCTAGTCGAGTTGAAACACGTGCGAGAGGATGCATCCCGCAGGCTAGTCGAGGTGAAACACGTGCCAGAGGATGCATCACGCAGGCTAGTCGAGTAGAAACACGTGCGAGAGGATGCATCCCGCAGGCAAGTCGAGTAAAAACACGTGCGAGAGGATGCATCCCGCAGGCTAGTCGAGTAGAAACACGTGCGAGAGGATGCATCCCGCAGGCTAGTCGAGTAAAAACACGTGCGAGAGGATGCATCCCGCAGGCTAGTCGAGGAAAAACACGTGCGCGAGGATGCATCCCGCAGGCTAGTCGAGTAAAAACACGTGCGAGAGGATGCATCCCGCAGGCTAGTCGAGTAGAAACACGTGCGAGAGGATGCATCCCGCAGGCTAGTCGAGTAGAAACACGTGCGAGAGGATGCATCCCGCAGGCTAGTCGAGTAAAAATACGTGCGAGAGGATGCTTCCCGCAGGCTAGTCGAGTAGAAACACGTGCGAGAGGATGCATCCCGCAGGCTAGTCGAGTAAAAACAAGTGCGAGATGAGGCATCCCGCAGGCTAGTCGAGCAAAAACACGTGCGAGAAGATGCATCCCGCAGGCTAGTCGAGTAAAAACACGTGCGAGAGGATGCATCCCGCAGGCTAGTCGAGTAGAAACGCGTGCGAGAGGATGCATCCCGCAGGCTAGTCGAGTAAAAATACGTGCGAGAGGATGCATCCCGCAGGCTAGTCGAGTAAAAACACGTGCGAGAGGATGCATCCCGCAGGCTAGTCGAGTAAAAACACGTGCGAGAGGATGCATCACGCAGGCTAGTCGAGTAGAAACACGTGCGAGAGGATGCATCCCGCAGGCTAGTCGAGTAAAAACACGTGCGAGAGGATGCATCGCGCAGGCTAGTCGAGTAGAAACACGAGCGAGAGGATGCATCCCGCAGGCTAGTCGAGTAAAAACACGTGCGCGAGGATGCATCCCGCAGGCTAGTCGAGTAAAAACACGTGCGAGAGGATGCATCCCGTAGGCTAGTCGAGTAGAAACACGTGCGAGAGGATGCATCCCGCAGGCTAGTCGAGTAAAAACACGTGCGAGAGGATGCTTCCCGCAGGCTAGTCGAGTAAAAACACGAGCGAGAGGATGCATCCCGCAGGCTAGTCGAGTAAAAACACGTGCGAGAGGATGCATCCCGCAGGCTAGTCGAGTAAAAACACGTGCGAGAGGATGCATCCCGCAGGCTAGTCGAGTAAAAACACGTGCTAGAGGATGCTTCCCGCAGGCTAGTCGTGTAAAAACACGAGCGAGAGGATGCATCCCGCAGGCTAGTCGAGTAGAAACACTTGCTAGAGGATGCTTCCCGCAGGCTAGTCGTGTAAAAACACGAGCGAGAGGATGCATCCCGCAGGCTAGTCGAGTAGAAACACGTGCGAGAGGATGCATCCCGCAGGCTAGTCGAGTAAAAACACGTGCGAGAGGATGCATCCCGCAGGCTAGTCGAGTAAAAACACGTGCGAGAGGATGCATCCCGCAGGCTAGTCGAGTAAAAACACGTGCTAGAGGATGCTTCCCGCAGACTAGTCGGGTAAAAACACGAGCGAGAGGATGCATCCCGCAGGCTAGTCGAGTAGAAACACGTGCGAGAGGATGCTTCCCGCAGGCTAGTCGAGTAGAAACACGTGCGAGAGGATGCTCCCCGCAGGATAGTCGAGTAAAAATACGTGCGCGAGGATGCATCCCGCAGGCTAGTCGAGTAAAAACACGTGCGAGAGGATGCATCACGCAGGCTAGTCGAGTAGAAACACGTGCGAGAGGATGCTTCCCGCAGGCTAGTCGAGTAAAAACACGTGCGCGAGGATGCATCCCGCAGGCTAGTCGGGTAAAAACACGTGCGAGAGGATGCATCCCGCAGGCTAGTCGAGTAAAAACACGTGCGAGAGGATGCATCCCGCAGGCTAGTCGAGTAAAAACACGTGCGAGAGGATGCATCCCATAGGCTAGTCGAGTAGAAACACGAGCGAGAGGATGCATCCCGCAGGCTAGTCGAGTAAAAACACGTGCGAGAGGATGCATCCCGCAGGCTAGTCGAGTTGAAACACGTGCGAGAGGATGCATCCCGCAGGCTGGTCGAGGTGAAACACGTGCCAGAAGATGCATGACGCAGGCTAGTCGAGTAGAAACACGTGCGAGAGGATGCATCCCGCAGGCTAGTCGAGTAAAAACACGTGCGAGAGGATGCATCCCGCAGGCTAGTCGAGTAGAAACACGTGCGAGAGGATGCATCCCGCAGGCTAGTCGAGTAAAAACACGTGCGAGAGGATGCTTCCCGCAGGCTAGTAGAGTAAAAACACGAGCGAGAGGATGCATCCCGCAGGCTAGTCGAGTAAAAACACGTGCGAGAGGATGCTTCCCGCAGGCTAGTCGAGTAAAAACACGTGCGCGAGGATGCATCCCGCAGGCTAGTCGGGTAAAAACACGTGCGAGAGGATGCATCCCGCAGGCTAGTCGAGTAAAAACACGTGCGAGAGGATGCATCCCGCAGGCTAGTCGAGTAAAAACACGTGCTGGAGGATGCTTCCCGCAGGCTAGTCGTGTAAAAACACGAGCGAGAGGATGCATCCCGCAGGCTAGTCGAGTAGAAACCCGTGCGAGAGGATGCTTCCCGCAGGCTAGTCGAGTAGAAACACGTGCGAGAGGATGCTTCCCGCAGGCTAGTCGAGTAAAAACACGTGCGCGAGGATGCATCCCGCAGGCTAGTCGGGTAAAAACACGTGCGAGAGGATGCATCCCGCAGGCTAGTCGAGTAAAAACACGTGCGAGAGGATGCATCCCGCAGGCTAGTCGAGTAAAAACACGTGCGAGAGGATGCTTCCCGCAGGCTAGTCGAGTAGAAACACGTGCGAGAGGATGCATCCCGCAGGCTAGTCGAGTAAAAACACGTGCGAGAGGATGCATCCCGCAGGCTAGTCGAGTAAAAACACGTGCGAGAGGAGGCATCCCGCAGGCTAGTCGAGTAAAAACACGTGCGAGAGGATGCATCCCGCAGGCTAGTCGAGTAAAAACACGTGCGAGAGGATGCATCACGCAGGCTAGTTGAGTAGAAACACGTGCGAGAGGATGCATCCCGCAGGCTACTCGAGTAAAATCACGTGCGAGAGGATGCACCCCGCAGGCTAGTCGAGTAAAAACACGTGCGAGAGGAGGCATCCCGCAGGCTAGTCGAGTAAACACACGTGCGAGAGGATGCTTCCCGCAGGCTAGTCGAGTAGAAACACGTGTGAGAGGATGCATCCCGCAGGCTAGTCGAGTAAAAACACGTGCGAGAGGATGCTTCCCGCAGGCTAGTCGAGTAGAAACACGTGCGAGAGGATGCATCCCGCAGGCTAGTCGAGTAGAAACACGTGCGAGAGGATGCATGCCGCAGGCTAGTCGAGTAAAAACACGTGCGAGAGGAGGCATCCCGCAGGCTAGTCGAGAAAAACACGTGCGAGAAGATGCATCCCGCAGGCTAGTCGAGTAAAAACACGTGCGAGAGGATGCATCCCGCAGGCTAGTCGAGTAGAAACACGAGCGAGAGGATGCATCCCGCAGGCTAGTCGAGTAAAAACACGTGCGAGAGGATGCATCCCGCAGGCTAGTCGAGTAAAAACACGTGCGAGAGGATGCTTCCCGCAGGCTAGTCGAGTAGAAACACGTGCGAGAGGATGCATCCCGCAGGCTAGTCGAGTACAAACACGTGCGAGAGGATGCATCCCGCAGGCTAGTCGAGTAAAAACACGTGCGGGAGGAGGCATCCCGCAGGCTAGTCGAGTAAAAACACGTGCGAGAGGAGGCATCCCGCAGGCTAGTCGAGCAAAAACACGTGCGAGAAGATGCATCCCGCAGGCTAGTCGAGTAAAAACACGTGCGAGAGGATGCATCCCGCAGGCTAGTCGAGTAAAAACACGTGCGAGAGGATGCATCGCGCAGGTTAGTCGAGTAGACACACGAGCGAGAGGATGCATCCCGCAGGCTAGTCGAGTAAAAACACGTGCGCGATAATGCATCCCGCAGGCTAGTCGAGTAAAAACACGTGCGAGAGGATGCATCCCGTAGGCTAGTCGAGTAGAAACACGTGCGAGAGGATGCATCCCGCAGGCTAGTCGAGTAAAAACACGTGCGAGAGGATGCTTCCCGCAGGCTAGTCGAGTAAAAACACGTGCGAGAGGATGCATCCCGCAGGCTAGTCGAGTAAAAACACGTGCGAGAGGATGCATCCCGCAGGCTAGTCGAGTAAAAACACGTGCTAGAGGATGCTTCCCGCAGGCTAGTCGTGTAAAAACACGAGCGAGAGGATGCATCCCGCAGGCTAGTCGAGTAGAAACACGTGCGAGAGGATGCATCCCGCAGGCTAGTCGAGTAAAAACACGTGCGAGAGGATGCATCCCGCAGGCTAGTCGAGTAAAAACACGTGCGAGAGGATGCATCCCGCAGGCTAGTTGAGTAGAAACACGTGCGAGAGGATGCATCCCGCAGGCTACTCGAGTAAAATCACGTGCGAGAGGATGCACCCCGCAGGCTAGTCGAGTAAAAACACGTGCGAGAGGATGCATCCCGCAGGCTAGTCGAGTAAAAACACGTGCGAGAGGAGGCATCCCGCAGGCTAGTCGAGTAAACACACGTGCGAGAGGATGCTTCCCGCAGGCTAGTCGAGTAGAAACACGTGCGAGAGGATGCATCCCGCAGGCTAGTCGAGTAAAAACACGTGCGAGAGGATGCTTCCCGCAGGCTAGTCGAGTAGAAACACGTGCGAGAGGATGCATCCCGCAGGCTAGTCGAGTAAAAACACGTGCGAGAGGATGCATCCCGCAGGCTAGTCGAGGAAAAACACGTGCGCGAGGATGCATCCCGCAGGCTAGTCGAGTAAAAACACGTGCGAGAGGATGCATCCCGCAGGCTAGTCGAGTAGAAACACGTGCGAGAGGATGCATCCCGCAGGCTAGTCGAGTAGAAACACGTGCGAGAGGATGCATCCCGCAGGCTAGTCGAGTAAAAACACGTGCGAGAGGATGCTTCCCGCAGTCTAGTCGAGTAGAAACACGTGCGAGAGGATGCATCCCGCAGGCTAGTCGAGTAAAAACAAGTGCGAGATGAGGCATCCCGCAGGCTAGTCGAGCAAAAACACGTGCGAGAAGATGCATCCCGCAGGCTAGTCGAGTAAAAACACGTGCGAGAGGTTGCATCCCGCAGGCTAGTCGAGTAGAAACGCGTGCGAGAGGATGCATCCCGCAGGCTAGTCGAGTAGAAACACGTGCAAGAGGATGCATCCCGCAGGCTAGTCGAGTAGAAACACGTGCGAGAGGATGCATCCCGCAGGCTAGTCGAGTAAAAACACGTGCGAGAGGATGCTTCCCGCAGTCTAGTCGAGTAGAAACACGTGCGAGAGGATGCATCCCGCAGGCTAGTCGAGTAAAAACAAGTGCGAGATGAGGCATCCCGCAGGCTAGTCGAGCAAAAACACGTGCGAGAAGATGCATCCCGCAGGCTAGTCGAGTAAAAACACGTGCGAGAGGATGCATCCCGCAGGCTAGTCGAGTAGAAACACGTGCGAGAGGATGCATCCCGCAGGCTAGTCGAGTAAAAATACGTGCGAGAGGATGCATCCCGCAGGCTAGTCGAGTAAAAACACGTGCGAGAGGATGCATCCCGCAGGCTAGTCGAGTAAAAACACGTGCGCGAGGATGCATCCCGCAGGCTAGTCGAGTAAAAACACGTACGAGAGGATGCATCCCGCAGGCTAGTCGAGTAAAAACACGTGCTAGAGGATGCTTCCCGCAGGCTAGTCGTGTAAAAACACGAGCGAGAGGATGCATCCCGCAGGCTAGTCGAGTAAAAACACGTGCGAGAGGATGCATCCCGCAGGCTAGTCGAGTAAAATCACGTGCGAGAGGATGCATCCCGCAGGCTAGTCGAGTAAAAACATGTGCTAGAGAATGCTTCCCGCAGGCTAGTCGTGTAAAAACACAAGCGAGAGGATGCATCCCGCAGGCTAGTCGAGTAGAAACACGTGCGAGAGGATGCTTCCCGCAGGCTAGTCGAGTAGAAACACGTGCGAGAGGATGCATCCCGCAGGCTAGTCGAGTAAAAACACGTGCGAGAGGATGCTTCCCGCAGGCTAGTCGAGTAAAAACACGAGCGAGAGGATGCATCCCGCAGGCTAGTCGAGTAGAAACACGTGCGAGAGGATGCTTCCCGCAGGCTAGTCGAGTAAAAACACCTGCGCGAGGATGCATCCCGCAGGCTAGTCGAGTAAAAACACGTGCGAGAGGATGCATCCCGCAGGCTAGTCGAGTAAAAACACGTGCGAGAGGATGCATCCCGCAGGCTAGTCGAGTAAAAACACGTGCTAGAGGATGCTTCCCGCAGGCTAGTCGTGTAAAAACACGAGCGAGAGGATGCATCCCGCAGGCTAGTCGAGTAGAAACACGTGCGAGAGGATGCTTCCCGCAGGCTAGTCGAGTAGAAACACGTGCGAGAGGATGCTTCCCGCAGGCTAGTCGAGTAAAAATGCGTGCGCGAGGATGCATCCCGCAGGCTAGTCGAGTAAAAACACGTGCGAGAGGATGCATCCCGCAGGCTAGTCGAGTAAAAACACGTGCTAGAGGATGCATCCCGCAGGCTAGTCGAGTAAAAACACGTGCGAGAGGATGCATCACGCAGGCTAGTCGAGTAGAAACACGTGCGAGAGGATGCATCCCGCAGGCTAGTCGAGTAAAAACACGTGCGAGAGGATGCATCCCGCATTCTAGTCGAGTAGAAACACGAGCGAGAGGATGCATCCCGCAGGCTAGTCGAGTAAAAACACGTGCGCGAGGATGCATCCCGCAGGCTAGTCGAATAAAAACACGTGAGAGAGGATGCATCCCGCAGGCTAGTCGAGTAAAAACACGTGCGAGAGGATGCATCCCGCAGGCTAGTCGAGTAAAAACACGTGCGAGAGGATGCATCCGGCAGGCTAGTCGAGTAAAAACACGTGCGAGAGGATGCATCCCGCAGGCTAGTCGAGTAGAAACGCGTGCGAGAGGATGCATCCCGCAGGCTAGTCGAGTAAAAATACGTGCGAGAGGATGCATCCCGCAGGCAAGTCGAGTAAAAACACGTGCAAGAGGATGCATCCCGCAGGCTAGTCGAGTAAAAACACGTGCGAGAGGATGCATCACGCAGGCTAGTCGAGTAGAAACACGTGCGAGAGGATGCATCCCGCAGGCTAGTCGAGTAAAAACACGTGCGAGAGGATGCATCGCGCAGGCTAGTCGAGTAGAAACACGAGCGAGAGGATGCATCCCGCAGGCTAGTCGAGTAAAAACACGTGCGCGAGGATGCATCCCGCAGGCTAGTCGAGTAAAAACACGTGCGAGAGGATGCATCCCGTAGGCTAGTCGAGTAGAAACACGTGCGAGAGGATGCATCCCGCAGGCTAGTCGAGTAAAAACACGTGCGAGAGGATGCTTCCCGCAGGCTAGTCGAGTAAAAACACGAGCGAGAGGATGCATCCCGCAGGCTAGTCGAGTAAAAACACGTGCGAGAGGATGCATCCCGCAGGCTAGTCGAGTAAAAACACGTGCGAGAGGATGCATCCCGCAGGCTAGTCGAGTAAAAACACGTGCTAGAGGATGCTTCCCGCAGGCTAGTCGTGTAAAAACACGAGCGAGAGGATGCATCCCGCAGGCTAGTCGAGTAGAAACACTTGCTAGAGGATGCTTCCCGCAGGCTAGTCGTGTAAAAACACGAGCGAGAGGATGCATCCCGCAGGCTAGTCGAGTAGAAACACTTGCTAGAGGATGCTTCCCGCAGGCTAGTCGTGTAAAAACACGAGCGAGAGGATGCATCCCGCAGGCTAGTCGAGTAAAAACACGTGCGAGAGGATGCATCGCGCAGGCTAGTCGAGTAGAAACACGAGCGAGAGGATGCATCCCGCAGGCTAGTCGAGTAAAAACACGTGCGCGAGGATGCATCCCGCAGGCTAGTCGAGTAAAAACACGTGCGAGAGGATGCATCCCGTAGGCTAGTCGAGTAGAAACACGTGCGAGAGGATGCATCCCGCAGGCTAGTCGAGTAAAAACACGTGCGAGAGGATGCTTCCCGCAGGCTAGTCGAGTAAAAACACGAGCGAGAGGATGCATCCCGCAGGCTAGTCGAGTAAAAACACGTGCGAGAGGATGCATCCCGCAGGCTAGTCGAGTAAAAACACGTGCGAGAGGATGCATCCCGCAGGCTAGTCGAGTAAAAACACGTGCTAGAGGATGCTTCCCGCAGGCTAGTCGTGTAAAAACACGAGCGAGAGGATGCATCCCGCAGGCTAGTCGAGTAGAAACACTTGCTAGAGGATGCTTCCCGCAGGCTAGTCGTGTAAAAACACGAGCGAGAGGATGCATCCCGCAGGCTAGTCGAGTAGAAACACGTGCGAGAGGATGCATCCCGCAGGCTAGTCGAGTAAAAACCCGTGCGAGAGGATGCATCCCGCAGGCTAGTCGAGTAAAAGCACGTGCGAGAGGATGCATCCCGCAGGCTAGTCGAGTAAAAACACGTGCTAGAGGATGCTTCCCGCAGACTAGTCGGGTAAAAACACGAGCGAGAGGATGCATCCCGCAGGCTAGTCGAGTAGAAACACGTGCGAGAGGATGCTTCCCGCAGGCTAGTCGAGTAGAAACACGTGCGAGAGGATGCTCCCCGCAGGATAGTCGAGTAAAAATACGTGCGCGAGGATGCATCCCGCAGGCTAGTCGAGTAGAAACACGTGCGAGAGTATGCATCCCGCAGGCTAGTCGAGTAAAAACACGTGCGAGAGGATGCATCCCGCAGGCTAGTCGCGGAAAAACACGTGCGCGAGGATGCATCCCGCAGGCTAGTCGAGTAAAAACACGTGCGAGAGGATGCATCCCGCAGGCTAGTCGAGTAGAAACACGTGCGAGAGGATGCATCCCGCAGGCTAGTCGAGTAAAAACACGTGCGAGAGGATGCTTCCCGCAGGCTAGTCGAGTAAAAACACGAGCGAGAGGATGCATCCCGCAGGCTAGTCGAGTAAAAACACGCGCGAGAGGATGCATCCCGCAGGCTAGTCGAGTAAAAACACGTGCTAGAGGATGCTTCCCGCAGGCTAGTCGTGTAAAAACACGAGCGAGAGGATGCATCCCGCAGGCTAGTCGAGTAGAAACACGTGCGAGAGGATGCATCCCGCAGGCTAGTCGAGTAAAAACACGTGCGAGAGGATGCATCCCGCAGGCTAGTCGAGTAAAAACACGTGCGAGAGGATGCATCCCGCAGGCTAGTCGAGTAAAAACACGTGCGAGAGGATGCATCCCGCAGGCTAGTCGAGTAAAGACACGTGCTAGAGGATGCTTCCCGCAGGCTAGTCGTGTAAAAACACGAGCGAGAGGATGCATCCCGCAGGCTAGTCAAGTAGAAACACGTGCGAGAGGATGTTTCCCGCAGGCTAGTCGAGTAGAAACACGTGCGAGAGGATGCTTCCCGCAGGCTAGTCGAGTAAAAATACGTGCGCGAGGATGCATCCCGCAGGCTAGTCGAGTAAAAACACGTGCGAGAGGATGCATCCCGCAGGCTAGTCGAGTAAAAACACGTGCGAGAGGATGCATCCCGCAGGCTAGTCGAGTAAAAACACGTGCGAGAGGATGCATCCCGCAGGCTAGTCGAGTAGAAACACGAGCGAGAGGATGCATCCCGCAGGCTAGTCGAGTAAAAACACGTGCGAGAGGATGCATCCCGCAGGCTAGTCGAGTTGAAACACGTGCGAGAGGATGCATCCCGCAGGCTAGTCGAGGTGAAACACGTGCCAGAAGATGCATCACGCAGGCTAGTCGAGTAGAAACACGTGCGAGAGGATGCATCCCGCAGGCTAGTCGAGTAAAAACACGTGCGAGAGGATGCATCCCGCAGGCTAGTCGAGTAGAAACACGTGCGAGAGGATGCATCCCGCAGGCTAGTCGAGTAAAACACGTGCGAGAGGATGCATCCCGCAGGCTAGTCGAGGAAAAACACGTGCGCGAGGATGCATCCCGCAGGCTAGTCGAGTAAAAACACGTGCGAGAGGATGCATCCCGCAGGCTAGTCGAGTAGAAACACGTGCGAGAGGATGCATCCCGCAGGCTAGTCGAGTAAAAACACGTGCGAGAGGATGCTTTCCGCAGGCTAGTCGAGTAAAAACACGAGCGAGAGGATGCATCCCGCAGGCTAGTCGAGTAGAAACACGTGCGAGAGGATGCTTCCCGCAGGCTAGTCGAGTAAAAACACGTGCGCGAGGATGCATCCCGCAGGCTAGTCGAGTAAAAACACGTGCGAGAGGATGCATCCCGCAGGCTAGTCGAGTAAAAACACGTGCGAGAGGATGCATCCCGCAGGCTAGTCGAGTAAAAACACGTGCTAGAGGATGCTTCCCGCAGGCTAGTCGAGTAAAAACACGTGCGAGAGGATGCATCCCGCAGGCTAGTCGAGTAAAAACACGTGCGAGAGGATGCATCACGCAGGCTAGTCGAGTAGAAACACGTGCGAGAGGATGCATCCCGCAGGCTAGTCGAGTAAAAACACGTGCTAGAGGATGCTTCCCGCAGACTAGTCGTGTAAAAACACGAGCGAGAGGATGCATCCCGCAGGCTAGTCGAGTAGAAACACGTGCGAGAGGATGCTTCCCGCAGGCTAGTCGAGTAGAAACACGTGCGAGAGGATGCTCCCCGCAGGATAGTCGAGTAAAAATACGTGCGCGAGGATGCATCCCGCAGGCTAGTCGAGTAGAAACACGTGCGAGAGGATGCATCCCGCAGGCTAGTCGAGTAAAAACACGTGCGAAAGGATGCATCCCGCAGGCTAGTCGAGTAAAAACACGTGCGAGAGGATGCATCCCGCAGGCTAGTCGAGTAGAAACACGAGCTAGAGGATGCATCCCGCAGGCTAGTCGAGTAAAAACACGTGCGAGAGGATGCATCCCGCAGGCTAGTCGAGTTGAAACACGTGCGAGAGGATGCATCCCGCAGGCTAGTCGAGGTGAAACACGTGCCAGAAGATGCATCACGCAGGCTAGTCGAGTAGAAACACGTGCGAGAGGATGCATCCCGCAGGCTAGTCGAGTAAAAACACGTGCGAGAGGATGCATCCCGCAGGCTAGTCGAGTTGAAACACGTGCGAGAGGATGCATCCCGCAGGCTAGTCGAGGTGAAACACGTGCCAGAGGATGCATCACGCAGGCTAGTCGAGTAGAAACACGTGCGAGAGGATGCATCCCGCAGGCTAGTCGAGTAAAAACACGTGCGAGAGGATGCATCCCGCAGGCTAGTCGAGTAGAAACACGTGCGAGAGGATGCATCCCGCAGGCTAGTCGAGTAAAAACACGTGCGAGAGGATGCATCCCGCAGGCTAGTCGAGTAGAAACGCGTGCGAGAGGATGCATCCCGCAGGCCAGTCGAGTAAAAATACGTGCGAGAGGATGCATCCCGCAGGCTAGTCGAGTAAAAACACGTGCGAGAAGATGCATCCCGCAGGCTAGTCGAGTAAAAACACGTGCGAGAGGATGCATCCCGCAGGCTATTCGAGTAGAAACGCGTGCGAGAGGATGCATCCCGCAGGCCAGTCGAGTAAAAATACGTGCGAGAGGATGCATCCTGCAGGCTAGTTGAGTAAAAACACGTGCGAGAGGATGCATCCCGCAGGCTAGTCGAGTAAAAACACGTGCGAAAGGATGCATCCCGCAGGCTAGTCGAGTTGAAACACGTGCGAGAGGATGCATCCCGCAGGCTAGTCGAGTAAAAACACGTGCGAGAGGATGCATCCCGCAGGCTAGTCGAGTTGAAACACGTGCGAGAGGATGCATCCCGCAGGCTAGTCGAGTTGAAACACGTGCCAGAGGATGCATCACGCAGGCTAGTCGAGTAGAAACACGTGCGAGAGGATGCATCCCGCAGGCTAGTCGAGTAAAAACACGTGCGAGAGGATGCATCGCGCAGGCTAGTCGAGTAGAAACACGAGCGAGAGGATGCATCCCGCAGGCTAGTCGAGTAAAAACACGTGCGCGAGGATGCATCCCGCAGGCTAGTCGAGTAAAAACACGTGCGAGAGGATGCATCCCGTAGGCTAGTCGGGTAGAAACACGTGCGAGAGGATGCATCCCGCAGGCTAGTCGAGTAAAAACACGTGCGAGAGGATGCTTCCCGCAGGCTAGTCGAGTAAAAACACGAGCGAGAGGATGCATCCCGCAGGCTAGTCGAGTAAAAACACGTGCGAGAGGATGCATCCCGCAGGCTAGTCGAGTAAAAACACGTGCGAGAGGATGCATCCCGCAGGCTAGTCGAGTAAAAACACGTGCTAGAGGATGCTTCCCGCAGGCTAGTCGTGTAAAAACACGAGCGAGAGGATGCATCCCGCAGGCTAGTCGAGTAAAAACACGTGCGAGAGGATGCATCCCGCAGGCTAGTCGAGTAAAATCACGTGCGAGAGGATGCATCCCGCAGGCTAGTCGAGTAAAAACACGTGCTAGAGGATGCTTCCCGCAGGCTAGTCGTGTAAAAACACGAGCGAGAGGATGCATCCCGCAGGCTAGTCGAGTAGAAACACGTGAGAGAGGATGCTTCCCGCAGGCTAGTCGAGTAGAAACACGTGCGAGAGGATGCTTCCCGCAGGATAGTAGAAGTAAAAATACGTGCGCGAGGATGCATCCCGCAGGCTAGTCGAGTAAAAACACGTGCGAGAGGATGCATCCCGCAGGCTAGTCGAGTAAAAACACGTGCGAGAGGATGCATCCCGCAGGCTAGTCGAGTAAAAACACGTGCGGGAGGATGCATCCCGCAGGCTAGTCGAGTAGAAACACGAGCGAGAGGATGCATCCCGCAGGCTAGTCGAGTAAAAACACGTGCGAGAGGATCCATGACGCAGGCTAGTCGAGTAAAAACACGTGCGAGAGGATGCATCCCGCAGACTAGTCGAGGAAAAACACGTGCGCGAGGATGCATCCCGCAGGCTAGTCGAGTAAAAACACGTGCGAGAGGATGCATCCCGCAGGCTAGTCGAGTAGAAACACGTGCGAGAGGATGCATCCCGCAGGCTAGTCGAGTAAAAACACGTGCGAGAGGATGCATCCCGCAGGCTAGTCGAGTAAAAACACGTGCGAGAGGATGCATCCCGCAGGCTAGTCGAGTAGAAACACGTGCGAGAAGATGCATCCCGCAGGCTAGTCGAGTAAAAACACGTGCGAGAGGATGCATCCCGCAGGCTAGTCGAGTAGAAACGCGTGCGAGAGGATGCATCCCGCAGGCCAGTCGAGTAAAAATACGTGCGAGTGGATGCATCCCGCAGGCTAGTCGAGTAAAAACACGTGCGAGAGGATGCATCCCGCAGGCTAGTCGAGTAAAAACACGTGCGAGAGGATGCATCCCGCAGGCTAGTCGAGTAAAAACACGTGCGAGAGGATGCATCACGCAGGCTAGTCGAGTAGAAACACGTGCGAGAGGATGCATCCCGCAGGCTAGTCGAGTAAAAACACGTGCGAGAGGATGCATCCCGCAGGCTAGTCGAGTAGAAACACGAGCGAGAGGATGCATCCCGCAGGCTAGTCGAGTAAAAACACGTGCGCGAGGATGCATCCCGCAGGCTAGTCGAATAAAAACACGTGAGAGAGGATGCATCCCGCAGGCTAGTCGAGTAAAAACACGTGCGAGAAGATGCATCCCGCAGGCTAGTCGAGTAAAAACACGTGCGAGAGGATGCATCCCGCAGGCTAGTCGAGTAAAAACACGTGCGAGAGGATGCATCCCGCAGGCTAGTCGAGTAAAAACACGTGCGAGAGGATGCATCCGGCAGGCTAGTCGAGTAAAAACACGTGCGAGAGGATGCATCCCGCAGGCTAGTCGAGTAGAAACACGTGCGAGAGGATGCATCCCGCAGGCTAGTCGAGTAAAAACACGTGCGAGAGGATGCATCCCGCAGGCTAGTCGAGTAAAAACACGTGCGAGAGGATGCATCCCGCAGGCTAGTCGAGTAAAAACACGTGCGAGAGAATGCATCCCGCAGGCTAGTCGAGTAAAAACACGTGCTAGAGGATGCTTCCCGCAGGCTAGTCGTGTAAAAACACGAGCGAGAGGATGCATCCCGCAGGCTAGTCGAGTAGAAACACGTGCGAGAGGATGCTTCCCGCAGGCTAGTCGAGTAGAAACACGTGCGAGAGGATGCTTCCCGCAGGCTAGTCGAGTAAAAATACGTGCGCGAGGATGCATCCCGCAGGCTAGTCGAGTAAAAACACGTGCGAGAGGATGCATCCCGCAGGCTAGTCGAGTAAAAACACGTGCGAGAGGATGCATCCCGCAGGCTAGTCGAGTAAAAACACGTGCGAGAGGATGCATCACGCAGGCTAGTCGAGTAGAAACACGTGCGAGAGGATGCATCCCGCAGGCTAGTCGAGTAAAAACACGTGCGAGAGGATGCATCCCGCAGGCTAGTCGAGTAGAAACACGAGCGAGAGGATGCATCCCGCAGGCTAGTCGAGTAAAAACACGTGCGCGAGGATGCATCCCGCAGGCTAGTCGAATAAAAACACGTGAGAGAGGATGCATCCCGCAGGCTAGTCGAGTAAAAACACGTGCGAGAGGATGCATCCCGCAGGCTAGTCGAGTAAAAACACGTGCGAGAGGATGCATCCCGCAGGCTAGTCGAGTAAAAACACGTGCGAGAGGATGCATCCCGCAGGCTAGTCGAGTAAAAACACGTGCGAGAGGATGCATCCGGCAGGCTAGTCGAGTAAAAACACGTGCGAGAGGATGCATCCCGCAGGCTAGTCGAGTTGAAACACGTGCGAGAGGATGCATCCCGCAGGCTAGTCGAGTAAAAACACGTGCGAGAGGATGCATCCCGCAGGCTAGTCGAGTTGAAACACGTGCGAGAGGATGCATCCCGCAGGCTAGTCGAGTTGAAACACGTGCCAGAGGATGCATCACGCAGGCTAGTCGAGTAGGAACACGTGCGAGAGGATGCATCCCGCAGGCTAGTCGAGTAAAAACACGTGCGAGAGGATGCATCGCGCAGGCTAGTCGAGTAGAAACACGAGCGAGAGGATGCATCCCGCAGGCTAGTCGAGTAAAAACACGTGCGCGAGGATGCATCCCGCAGGCTAGTCGAGTAAAAACACGTGCGAGAGGATGCATCCCGTAGGCTAGTCGAGTAGAAACACGTGCGAGAGGATGCATCCCGCAGGCTAGTCGAGTAAAAACACGTGCGAGAGGATGCTTCCCGCAGGCTAGTCGAGTAAAAACACGAGCGAGAGGATGCATCCCGCAGGCTAGTCGAGTAAAAACACGTGCGAGAGGATGCATCCCGCAGGCTAGTCGAGTAAAAACACGTGCGAGAGGATGCATCCCGCAGGCTAGTCGAGTAAAAACACGTGCTAGAGGATGCTTCCCGCAGGCTAGTCGTGTAAAAACACGAGCGAGAGGATGCATCCCGCAGGCTAGTCGAGTAAAAACACGTGCGCGAGGATGCATCCCGCAGGCTAGTCGAGTAGAAACACGTGCGAGAGGATGCTTCCCGCAGGCTAGTCGAGTAAAAACACGTGCGAGAGGATGCATCCCGCAGGCTAGTCGAGTAAAAACACGTGCGAGAGGATGCATCCCGCAGGCTAGTCGAGTAAAAACACGTGCTAGAGGATGCTTCCCGCAGGCTAGTCGTGTAAAAACACGAGCGAGAGGATGCATCCCGCAGGCTAGTCGAGTAAAAACACGAGCGAGAGGATGCATCCCGCAGGCTAGTCGAGTAAAAACACGTGCGAGAGGATGCATCCCGCAGGCTAGTCGAGTAAAAACACGTGCGAGAGGATGCATCCCGCAGGCTAGTCGAGTAAAAACACGTGCGCGAGGATGCATCCCGCAGGCTAGTCGAGTAAAAACACGAGCGAGAGGATGCATCCCGCAGGCTAGTCGAGTAAAAACACGAGCGAGAGGATGCATCCCGCAGGCTAGTCGAGTAGAAACACGTGCGAGAGGATGCTTCCCGCAGGCTAGTCGAGTAAAAACACGTGCGAGAGGATGCATCCCGCAGGCTAGTCGAGTAAAAACACGTGCGAGAGGATGCATCCCGCAGGCTAGTCGAGTAAAAACACGTGCTAGAGGATGCTTCCCGCAGGCTAGTCGTGTAAAAACACGAGCGAGAGGATGCTTCCCGCAGGCTAGTCGAGTAAAAACACGAGCGAGAGGATGCATCCCGCAGGCTAGTCGAGTAAAAACACGTGCGAGAGGATGCATCCCGCAGGCTAGTCGAGTAAAAACACGTGCGAGAGGATGCATCCCGCAGGCTAGTCGAGTAAAAACACGTGCGCGAGGATGCATCCCGCAGGCTAGTCGAGTAAAAACACGAGCGAGAGGATGCATCCCGCAGGCTAGTCGAGTAAAAACACGAGCGAGAGGATGCATCCCGCAGGCTAGTCGAGTAGAAACACGTGCGAGAGGATGCTTCCCGCAGGCTAGTCGAGTAAAAACACGTGCGAGAGGATGCATCCCGCAGGCTAGTCGAGTAAAAACACGTGCGAGAGGATGCATCCCGCAGGCTAGTCGAGTAAAAACACGTGCTAGAGGATGCTTCCCGCAGGCTAGTCGTGTAAAAACACGAGCGAGAGGATGCATCCCGCAGGCTAGTCGAGTAAAAACACGAGCGAGAGGATGCATCCCGCAGGCTAGTCGAGTAGAAACACGTGCGAGAGGATGCTTCCCGCAGGCTAGTCGAGTAAAAATACGTGCGCGAGGATGCATCCCGCAGGCTAGTCGAGTAAAAACACGTGCGAGAGGATGCATCCCGCAGGCTAGTCGAGTAAAAACACGTGCGAGAGGATGCATCCCGCAGGCTAGTCGAGTAAAAACACGTGCTAGAGGATGCTTCCCGCAGGCTAGTCGTGTAAAAACACGAGCGAGAGGATGCATCCCGCAGGCTAGTCGAGTAGAAACCCGTGCGAGAGGATGCTTCCCGCAGGCTAGTCGAGTAGAAACACGTGCGAGAGGATGCTTCCCGCAGACTAGTCGAGTAAAAATACGTGCGCGAGGATGCATCCCGCAGGCTAGTCGAGTAAAAACACGTGCGAGAGGATGCA
This sequence comes from Lasioglossum baleicum, assembly GCF_051020765.1. NCBI lineage: Eukaryota > Metazoa > Arthropoda > Insecta > Hymenoptera > Halictidae > Lasioglossum > Lasioglossum baleicum. The sequence continues at coordinate 325,248 of NW_027469196.1, read as the reverse complement.
TCCCGCAGGCTAGTCGAGTAAAAACACGTGCGAGAGGATGCATCCCGCAGGCTAGTCGAGTAGAAACACGTGCGAGAAGATGCATCCCGCAGGCTAGTCGAGTAAAAACACGTGCGAGAGGATGCATCCCGCAGGCTATTCGAGTAGAAACGCGTGCGAGAGGATGCATCCCGCAGGCCAGTCGAGTAAAAATACGTGCGAGAGGATGCATCCTGCAGGCTAGTCGAGTAAAAACACGTGCGAGAGGATGCATCCCGCAGGCTAGTCGAGTAAAAACACGTGCGAAAGGATGCATCCCGCAGGCTAGTCGAGTTGAAACACGTGCGAGAGGATGCATCCCGCAGGCTAGTCGAGTAAAAACACGTGCGAGAGGATGCATCCCGCAGGCTAGTCGAGTTGAAACACGTGCGAGAGGATGCATCCCGCAGGCTAGTCGAGTTGAAACACGTGCCAGAGGATGCATCACGCAGGCTAGTCGAGTAGAAACACGTGCGAGAGGATGCATCCCGCAGGCTAGTCGAGTAAAAACACGTGCGAGAGGATGCATCGCGCAGGCTAGTCGAGTAGAAACACGAGCGAGAGGATGCATCCCGCAGGCTAGTCGAGTAAAAACACGTGCGCGAGGATGCATCCCGCAGGCTAGTCGAGTAAAAACACGTGCGAGAGGATGCATCCCGTAGGCTAGTCGAGTAGAAACACGTGCGAGAGGATGCATCCCGCAGGCTAGTCGAGTAAAAACACGTGCGAGAGGATGCTTCCCGCAGGCTAGTCGAGTAAAAACACGAGCGAGAGGATGCATCCCGCAGGCTAGTCGAGTAAAAACACGTGCGAGAGGATGCATCCCGCAGGCTAGTCGAGTAAAAACACGTGCGAGAGGATGCATCCCGCAGGCTAGTCGAGTAAAAACACGTGCTAGAGGATGCTTCCCGCAGGCTAGTCGTGTAAAAACACGAGCGAGAGGATGCATCCCGCAGGCTAGTCGAGTAAAAACACGTGCGAGAGGATGCATCCCGCAGGCTAGTCGAGTAAAATCACGTGCGAGAGGATGCATCCCGCAGGCTAGTCGAGTAAAAACACGTGCGAGAGGATGCTTCCCGCAGGCTAGTCGTGTAAAAACACGAGGGAGAGGATGCATCCCGCAGGCTAGTCGAGTAGAAACACGTGAGAGAGGATGCTTCCCGCAGGCTAGTCGAGTAGAAACACGTGCGAGAGGATGCTTCCCGCAGGATAGTAGAAGTAAAAATACGTGCGCGAGGATGCATCCCGCAGGCTAGTCGAGTAAAAACACGTGCGAGAGGATGCATCCCGCAGGCTAGTCGAGTAAAAACACGTGCGAGAGGATGCATCCCGCAGGCTAGTCGAGTAAAAACACGTGCGGGAGGATGCATCCCGCAGGCTAGTCGAGTAGAAACACGAGCGAGAGGATGCATCCCGCAGGCTAGTCGAGTAAAAACACGTGCGAGAGGATGCATGACGCAGGCTAGTCGAGTTGAAACACGTGCGAGAGGATGCATCCCGCAGGCTAGTCGAGGTGAAACACGTGCCAGAAGATGCATCACGCAGGCTAGTCGAGTAGAAACACGTGCGAGAGGATGCATCCCGCAGGCTAGTCGAGTAAAAACACGTGCGTGAGGATGCATCCCGCAGGCTAGTCGAGTAGAAACACGTGCGAGAGGATGCATCCCGCAGGCTAGTCGAGTAAAAACACGTGCGAGAGGATGCATCCCGCAGACTAGTCGAGGAAAAACACGTGCGCGAGGATGCATACCGCAGGCTAGTCGAGTAAAAACACGTGCGAGAGGATGCATCCCGCAGGCTAGTCGAGTAGAAACACGTGCGAGAAGATGCATCCCGCAGGCTAGTCGAGTAAAAACACGTGCGAGAGGATGCATCCCGCAGGCTAGTCGAGTAGAAACGCGTGCGAGAGGATGCATCCCGCAGGCCAGTCGAGTAAAAATACGTGCGAGAGGATGCATCCCGCAGGCTAGTCGAGTAAAAACACGTGCGAGAGGATGCATCCCGCAGGCTAGTCGAGTAAAAACACGTGCGAGAGGATGCATCCCGCAGGCTAGTCGAGTAAAAACACGTGCGAGAGGATGCATCACGCAGGCTAGTCGAGTAGAAACACGTGCGAGAGGATGCATCCCGCAGGCTAGTCGAGTAAAAACACGTGCGAGAGGATGCATCCCGCAGGCTAGTCGAGTAGAAACACGAGCGAGAGGATGCATCCCGCAGGCTAGTCGAGTAAAAACACGTGCGCGAGGATGCATCCCGCAGGCTAGTCGAATAAAAACACGTGAGAGAGGATGCATCCCGCAGGCTAGTCGAGTAAAAACACGTGCGAGAAGATGCATCCCGCAGGCTAGTCGAGTAAAAACACGTGCGAGAGGATGCATCCCGCAGGCTAGTCGAGTAAAAACACGTGCGAGAGGATGCATCCCGCAGGCTAGTCGAGTAAAAACACGTGCGAGAGGATGCATCCGGCAGGCTAGTCGAGTAAAAACACGTGCGAGAGGATGCATCCCGCAGGCTAGTCGAGTAGAAACACGTGCGAGAGGATGCATCCCGCAGGCTAGTCGAGTAAAAACACGTGCGAGAGGATGCATCCCGCAGGCTAGTCGAGTAAAAACACGTGCGAGAGGATGCATCCCGCAGGCTAGTCGAGTAAAAACACGTGCGAGAGGATGCATCCCGCAGGCTAGTCGAGTAAAAACACGTGCTAGAGGATGCTTCCCGCAGGCTAGTCGTGTAAAAACACGAGCGAGAGGATGCATCCCGCAGGCTAGTCGAGTAGAAACACGTGCGAGAGGATGCTTCCCGCAGGCTAGTCGAGTAGAAACACGTGCGAGAGGATGCTTCCCGCAGGCTAGTCGAGTAAAAATACGTGCGCGAGGATGCATCCCGCAGGCTAGTCGAGTAAAAACACGTGCGAGAGGATGCATCCCGCAGGCTAGTCGAGTAAAAACACGTGCGAGAGGATGCATCCCGCAGGCTAGTCGAGTAAAAACACGTGCGAGAGGATGCATCACGCAGGCTAGTCGAGTAGAAACACGTGCGAGAGGATGCATCCCGCAGGCTAGTCGAGTAAAAACACGTGCGAGAGGATGCATCCCGCAGGCTAGTCGAGTAGAAACACGAGCGAGAGGATGCATCCCGCAGGCTAGTCGAGTAAAAACACGTGCGCGAGGATGCATCCCGCAGGCTAGTCGAATAAAAACACGTGAGAGAGGATGCATCCCGCAGGCTAGTCGAGTAAAAACACGTGCGAGAGGATGCATCCCGCAGGCTAGTCGAGTAAAAACACGTGCGAGAGGATGCATCCCGCAGGCTAGTCGAGTAAAAACACGTGCGAGAGGATGCATCCCGCAGGCTAGTCGAGTAAAAACACGTGCGAGAGGATGCATCCGGCAGGCTAGTCGAGTAAAAACACGTGCGAGAGGATGCATCCCGCAGGCTAGTCGAGTTGAAACACGTGCGAGAGGATGCATCCCGCAGGCTAGTCGAGTAAAAACACGTGCGAGAGGATGCATCCCGCAGGCTAGTCGAGTTGAAACACGTGCCAGAGGATGCATCACGCAGGCTAGTCGAGTAGAAACACGTGCGAGAGGATGCATCCCGCAGGCTAGTCGAGTAAAAACACGTGCGAGAGGATGCATCGCGCAGGCTAGTCGAGTAGAAACACGAGCGAGAGGATGCATCCCGCAGGCTAGTCGAGTAAAAACACGTGCGAGAGGATGCATCCCGCAGGCTAGTCGAGTAAAAACACGTGCGAGAGGATGCATCCCGCAGGCTAGTCGAGTAAAAACACGTGCTAGAGGATGCTTCCCGCAGGCTAGTCGTGTAAAAACACGAGCGAGAGGATGCATCCCGCAGGCTAGTCGAGTAAAAACACGTGCGAGAGGATGCATCCCGCAGGCTAGTCGAGTAAAATCACGTGCGAGAGGATGCATCCCGCAGGCTAGTCGAGTAAAAACACGTGCTAGAGGATGCTTCCCGCAGGCTAGTCGAGTAAAAACACGTGCGAGAGGATGCATCCCGCAGGCTAGTCGAGTAAAAACACGTGCTAGAGGATGCTTCCCGCAGGCTAGTCGAGTAAAAACACGTGCGAGAGGATGCATCCCGCAGGCTAGTCGAGTAAAAACACGTGCGAGAGGATGCATCACGCAGGCTAGTCGAGTAGAAACGCGTGCGAGAGGATGCATCCCGCAGGCTAGTCGTGTAAAAATACGTGCGAGAGGATGCATCCCGCAGGCTAGTCGAGTAAAAACACGTGCGAGAGGATGCATCCCGCAGGCTGGTCGAGTAAAAACACGTGCGAGAGGATGCATCACGCAGGCTAGTCGAGTAGAAACACGTGCGAGAGGATGCATCCCGCAGGCTAGTCGAGTAAAAACACGTGCGAGAGGATGCTTCCCGCAGGCTAGTCGAGTAAAAACACGAGCGAGAGGATGCATCCCGCAGGCTAGTCGAGTAAAAACACGTGCGAGAGGATGCATCCCGCAGGCTAGTCGAGTTGAAACACGTGCGAGAGGATGCATCCCGCAGGCTAGTCGAGGTGAAACACGTGCCAGAGGATGCATCACGCAGGCTAGTCGAGTAGAAACACGTGCGAGAGGATGCATCCCGCAGGCTAGTCGAGTAAAAACACGTGCGAGAGGATGCATCCCGCAGGCTAGTCGAGTAGAAACACGTGCGAGAGGATGCATCCCGCAGGCTAGTCGAGTAAAAACACGTGCGAGAGGATGCATCCCGCAGGCTAGTCGAGGAAAAACACGTGCGCGAGGATGCATCCCGCAGGCTAGTCGAGTAAAAACACGTGCGAGAGGATGCATCCCGCAGGCTAGTCGAGTAGAAACACGTGCGAGAGGATGCATCCCGCAGGCTAGTCGAGTAGAAACACGTGCGAGAGGATGCATCCCGCAGGCTAGTCGAGTAAAAACACGTGTGAGAGGATGCTTCCCGCAGGCTAGTCGAGTAGAAACACGTGCGAGAGGATGCATCCCGCAGGCTAGTCGAGTAAAAACACGTGCGAGAGGATGCATCCCGCAGGCTAGTCGAGTAAAAATACGTGCGAGAGGATGCATCCCGCAGGCTAGTCGAGTAAAAACACGTGCGAGAGGATGCATCCCGCAGGCTAGTCGAGTAAAAACACGTGCGAGAGGATGCATCACGCAGGCTAGTCGAGTAGAAACACGTGCGAGAGGATGCATCCCGCAGGCTAGTCGAGTAAAAACACGTGCGAGAGGATGCATCCCGTAGGCTAGTCGAGTAGAAACACGTGCGAGAGGATGCATCCCGCAGGCTAGTCGAGTAAAAACACGTGCGAGAGGATGCTTCCCGCAGGCTAGTCGAGTAAAAACACGAGCGAGAGGATGCATCCCGCAGGCTAGTCGAGTAAAAACACGTGCGAGAGGATGCATCCCGCAGGCTAGTCGAGTAAAAACACGTGCGAGAGGATGCATCCCGCAGGCTAGTCGAGTAGAAACACGTGCGAGAGGATGCTTCCCGCAGGCTAGTCGAGTAGAAACACGTGCGAGAGGATGCATCCCGCAGGCTAGTCGAGTAAAAACACGTGCGAGAGGATGCTTCCCGCAGGCTAGTCGAGTAAAAACACGAGCGAGAGGATGCATCCCGCAGGCTAGTCGAGTAGAAACACGTGCGAGAGGATGCTTCCCGCAGGCTAGTCGAGTAAAAACACGTGCGCGAGGATGCATCCCGCAGGCTAGTCGAGTAAAAACACGTGCGAGAGGATGCATCCCGCAGGCTAGTCGAGTAAAAACACGTGCGGGAGGATGCATCCCGCAGGCTAGTCGAGTAAAAACACGTGCTAGAGGATGCTTCCCGCAGGCTAGTCGTGTAAAAACACGAGCGAGAGGATGCATCCCGCAGGCTAGTCGAGTAGAAACACGTGCGAGAGGATGCGTCCCGCAGGCTAGTCGAGTATAAACACGTGCGAGAGGATGCTTCCCGCAGGCTAGTCGAGTAAAAATACGTGCGCGAGGATGCATCCCGCAGGCTAGTCGAGTAAAAACACGTGCGAGAGGATGCATCCCGCAGGCTAGTCGAGTAAAAACACGTGCGAGAGGATGCATCCCGCAGGCTAGTCGAGTAAAAACACGTGCGAGAGGATGCATCACGCAGGCTAGTCGAGTAGAAACACGTGCGAGAGGATGCATCACGCAGGCTAGTCGAGTAAAAACACGTGCGAGAGGATGCATCCCGCAGGCTAGTCGAGTAGAAACACGAGCGTGAGGATGCATCCCGCAGGCTAGTCGAGTAAAAACACGTGCGCGAGGATGCATCCCGCAGGCTAGTCGAGTTGAAACACGTGCGAGAGGATGCATCCCGCAGGCTAGTCGAGTAAAAACACGTGCGAGAGGATGCATCCCGCAGGCTAGTCGAGTAAAAACACGTGCGAGAGGATGCATCACGCAGGCTAGTCGAGTAGAAACACGTGCGAGAGGATGCATCCCGCAGGCTACTCGAGTAAAATCACGTGCGAGAGGATGCACCCCGCAGGCTAGTCGAGTAAAAACACGTGCGAGAGGATGCATCCCGCAGGCTAGTCGAGTAAAAACACGTGCGAGAGGAGGCATCCCGCAGGCTAGTCGAGTAAACACACGTGCGAGAGGATGCTTCCCGCAGGCTAGTCGAGTAGAAACACGTGCGAGAGGATGCATCCCGCAGGCTAGTCGAGTAAAAACACGTGCGAGAGGATGCTTCCCGCAGGCTAGTCGAGTAGAAACACGTGCGAGAGGATGCATCCCGCAGGCTAGTCGAGTAGAAACACGTGCGAGAGGATGCATCCCGCAGGCTAGTCGAGTAAAAACACGTGCGAGAGGAGGCATCCCGCAGGCTAGTCGAGAAAAACACGTGCGAGAAGATGCATCCCGCAGGCTAGTCGAGTAAAAACACGTGCGAGAGGATGCATCCCGCAGGCTAGTCGAGTAGAAACACGAGCGAGAGGATGCATCCCGCAGGCTAGTCGAGTAAAAACACGTGCGAGAGGATGCATCCCGCAGGCTAGTCGAGTAAAAACACGTGCGAGAGGATGCTTCCCGCAGGCTAGTCGAGTAGAAACACGTGCGAGAGGATGCATCCCGCAGGCTAGTCGAGTAAAAACACGTGCGAGAGGATGCATCCCGCAGGCTAGTCGAGTAAAAACACGTGCGAGAGGAGGCATCCCGCAGGCTAGTCGAGTAAAAACACGTGCGAGAGGAGGCATCCCGCAGGCTAGTCGAGCAAAAACACGTGCGAGAAGATGCATCCCGCAGGCTAGTCGAGTAAAAACACGTGCGAGAGGATGCATCCCGCAGGCTAGTCGAGTAAAAACACGTGCGAGAGGATGCATCGCGCAGGTTAGTCGAGTAGAAACACGAGCGAGAGGATGCATCCCGCAGGCTAGTCGAGTAAAAACACGTGCGCGATAATGCATCCCGCAGGCTAGTCGAGTAAAATCACGTGCGAGAGGATGCATCCCGTAGGCTAGTCGAGTAGAAACACGTGCGAGAGGATGCATGCCGCAGGCTAGTCGAGTAAAAACACGTGCGAGAGGATGCTTCCCGCAGGCTAGTCGAGTAAAAACACGAGCGAGAGGATGCATCCCGCAGGCTAGTCGAGTAAAAACACGTGCGAGAGGATGCATCCCGCAGGCTAGTCGAGTAAAAACACGCGCGAGAGGATGCATCCCGCAGGCTAGTCGAGTAAAAACACGTGCTAGAGGATGCTTCCCGCAGGCTAGTCGTGTAAAAACACGAGCGAGAGGATGCATCCCGCAGGCTAGTCGAGTAGAAACACGTGCGAGAGGATGCATCCCGCAGGCTAGTCGAGTAAAAACACGTGCGAGAGGATGCATCCCGCAGGCTAGTCGAGTAAAAACACGTGCGAGAGGATGCATCCCGCAGGCTAGTCGAGTAAAGACACGTGCTAGAGGATGCTTCCCGCAGGCTAGTCGTGTAAAAACACGAGCGAGAGGATGCATCCCGCAGGCTAGTCAAGTAGAAACACGTGCGAGAGGATGCTTCCCGCAGGCTAGTCGAGTAGAAACACGTGCGAGAGGATGCTTCCCGCAGGCTAGTCGAGTAAAAATACGTGCGCGAGGATGCATCCCGCAGGCTAGTCGAGTAAAAACACGAGCGAGAGGATGCATCCCGCAGGCTAGTCGAGTAAAAACACGTGCGAGAGGATGCATCCCGCAGGCTAGTCGAGTAAAAACACGTGCGAGAGGATGCATCCCGCAGGCTAGTCGAGTAGAAACACGAGCGAGAGGATGCATCCCGCAGGCTAGTCGAGTAAAAACACGTGCGAGAGGATGCATCCCGCAGGCTAGTCGAGTTGAAACACGTGCGAGAGGATGCATCCCGCAGGCTAGTCGAGGTGAAACACGTGCCAGAAGATGCATCACGCAGGCTAGTCGAGTAGAAACACGTGCGAGAGGATGCATCCCGCAGGCTAGTCGAGTAGAAACACGTGCGAGAGGATGCATCCCGCAGGCTAGTCGAGTAAAACACGTGCGAGAGGATGCATCCCGCAGGCTAGTCGAGGAAAAACACGTGCGCGAGGATGCATCCCGCAGGCTAGTCGAGTAAAAACACGTGCGAGAGGATGCATCCCGCAGGCTAGTCGAGTAGAAACACGTGCGAGAGGATGCATCCCGCAGGCTAGTCGAGTAAAAACACGTGCGAGAGGATGCTTCCCGCAGGCTAGTCGAGTAAAAACACGAGCGAGAGGATGCATCCCGCAGGCTAGTCGAGTAGAAACACGTGCGAGAGGATGCTTCCCGCAGGCTAGTCGAGTAAAAACACGTGCGCGAGGATGCATCCCGCAGGCTAGTCGAGTAAAAACACGTGCGAGAGGATGCATCCCGCAGGCTAGTCGAGTAAAAACACGTGCGAGAGGATGCATCCCGCAGGCTAGTCGAGTAAAAACACGTGCTAGAGGATGCTTCCCGCAGGCTAGTCGAGTAAAAACACGTGCGAGAGGATGCATCCCGCAGGCTAGTCGAGTAAAAACACGTGCGAGAGGATGCATCACGCAGGCTAGTCGAGTAGAAACACGTGCGAGAGGATGCATCCCGCAGGCTAGTCGAGTAAAAACACGTGCTAGAGGATGCTTCCCGCAGACTAGTCGTGTAAAAACACGAGCGAGAGGATGCATCCCGCAGGCTAGTCGAGTAGAAACACGTGCGAGAGGATGCTTCCCGCAGGCTAGTCGAGTAGAAACACGTGCGAGAGGATGCTCCCCGCAGGATAGTCGAGTAAAAATACGTGCGCGAGGATGCATCCCGCAGGCTAGTCGAGTAGAAACACGTGCGAGAGGATGCATCCCGCAGGCTAGTCGAGTAAAAACACGTGCGAGAGGATGCATCCCGCAGGCTAGTCGAGTAAAAACACGTGCGAGAGGATGCATCCCGCAGGCTAGTCGAGTAGAAACACGAGCTAGAGGATGCATCCCGCAGGCTAGTCGAGTAAAAACACGTGCGAGAGGATGCATCCCGCAGGCTAGTCGAGTTGAAACACGTGCGAGAGGATGCATTCCGCAGGCTAGTCGAGGTGAAACACGTGCCAGAAGATGCATCACGCAGGCTAGTCGAGTAGAAACACGTGCGAGAGGATGCATCCCGCAGGCTAGTCGAGTAAAAACACGTGCGAGAGGATGCATCCCGCAGGCTAGTCGAGTAGAAACACGTGCGAGAGGATGCATCCCGCAGGCTAGTCGAGTAAAAACACGTGCGAGAGGATGCATCCCGCAGGCTAGTCGAGGAAAAACACGTGCGCGAGGATGCATCCCGCAGGCTAGTCGAGTAAAAACACGTGCGAGAGGATGCATCCCGCATTCTAGTCGAGTAGAAACACGTGCGAGAGGATGCATCCCGCAGGCTAGTCGAGTAAAAACACGTGCGAGAGGATGCTTCCCGCAGGCTAGTCGAGTAAAAACACGAGCGAGAGGATGCATCCCGCAGGCTAGTCGAGTAGAAACACGTGCGAGAGGATGCTTCCCGCAGGCTAGTCGAGTAAAAACACGTGCGCGAGGATGCATCCCGCAGGCTAGTCGAGTAAAAACACGTGCGAGAGGATGCATCCCGCAGGCTAGTCGAGTAAAAACACGTGCGAGAGGATGCATCCCGCAGGCTAGTCGAGTAAAAACACGTGCGAGAGGATGCATCACGCAGGCTAGTCGAGTAAAAACACGTGCTAGAGGATGCTTCCCGCAGGCTAGTCGTGTAAAAACACGAGCGAGAGGATGCATCCCGCAGGCTAGTCGAGTAGAAACACGTGCGAGAGGATGCTTCCCGCAGGCTAGTCGAGTAGAAACACGTGCGAGAGGATGCTTCCCGCAGGCTAGTCGAGTAAAAATACGTGCGCGAGGATGCATCCCGCAGGCTAGTCGAGTAAAAACACGTGCGAGAGGATGCATCCCGCAGGCTAGTCGAGTAAAAACACGTGCGAGAGGATGCATCCCGCAGGCTAGTCGAGTAGAAACACGAGCGAGAGGATGCATCCCGCAGGCTAGTCGAGTAAAAACACGTGCGAGAGGATGCATCCCGCAGGCTAGTCGAGTTGAAACACGTGCGAGAGGATGCATCCCGCAGGCTAGTCGAGGTGAAACACGTGCCAGAGGATGCATCACGCAGGCTAGTCGAGTAGAAACACGTGCGAGAGGATGCATCCCGCAGGCTAGTCGAGTAAAAACACGTGCGAGAGGATGCATCCCGCAGGCTAGTCGAGTAGAAACACGTGCGAGAGGATGCATCCCGCAGGCTAGTCGAGTAAAAACACGTGCGAGAGGATGCATCCCGCAGGCTAGTCGAGGAAAAACACGTGCGCGAGGATGCATCCCGCAGGCTAGTCGAGTAAAAACACGTGCGAGAGGATGCATCCCGCAGGCTAGTCGAGTAGAAACACGTGCGAGAGGATGCATCCCGCAGGCTAGTCGAGTAGAAACACGTGCGAGAGGATGCATCCCGCAGGCTAGTCGAGTAAAAACACGTGCGAGAGGATGCTTCCCGCAGGCTAGTCGAGTAGAAACACGTGCGAGAGGATGCATCCCGCAGGCTAGTCGAGTAAAAACACGTGCGAGAGGATGCATCCCGCAGGCTAGTCGAGTAAAAATACGTGCGAGAGGATGCATCCCGCAGGCTAGTCGAGTAAAAACACGTGCGAGAGGATGCATCCCGCAGGCTAGTCGAGTAAAAACACGTGCGAGAGGATGCATCACGCAGGCTAGTCGAGTAGAAACACGTGCGAGAGGATGCATCCCGCAGGCTAGTCGAGTAAAAACACGTGCGAGAGGATGCATCCCGTAGGCTAGTCGAGTAGAAACACGTGCGAGAGGATGCATCCCGCAGGCTAGTCGAGTAAAAACACGTGCGAGAGGATGCTTCCCGCAGGCTAGTCGAGTAAAAACACGAGCGAGAGGATGCATCCCGCAGGCTAGCCGAGTAAAAACACGTGCGAGAGGATGCATCCCGCAGGCTAGTCGAGTAAAAACACGTGCGAGAGGATGCATCCCGCAGGCTAGTCGAGTAAAAACACGTGCTAGAGGATGCTTTCCGCAGGCTAGTCGTGTAAAAACACGAGCGAGAGGATGCATCCCGCAGGCTAGTCGAGTAGAAACACTTGCTAGAGGATGCTTCCCGCAGGCTAGTCGTGTAAAAACACGAGCGAGAGGATGCATCCCGCAGGCTAGTCGAGTAGAAACACGTGCGAGAGGATGCATCCCGCAGGCTAGTCGAGTAAAAACACGTGCGAGAGGATGCATCCCGCAGGCTAGTCGAGTAAAAACACGTGCGAGAGGATGCATCCCGCAGGCTAGTCGAGTAAAAACACGTGCTAGAGGATGCTTCCCGCAGACTAGTCGTGTAAAAACACGAGCGAGAGGATGCATCCCGCAGGCTAGTCGAGTAGAAACACGTGCGAGAGGATGCTTCCCGCAGGCTAGTCGAGTAGAAACACGTGCGAGAGGATGCTCCCCGCAGGATAGTCGAGTAAAAATACGTGCGCGAGGATGCATCCCGCAGGCTAGTCGAGTAGAAACACGTGCGAGAGGATGCATCCCGCAGGCTAGTCGAGTAAAAACACGTGCGAGAGGATGCATCCCGCAGGCTAGTCGAGTAAAAACACGTGCGAGAGGATGCATCCCGCAGGCTAGTCGAGTAGAAACACGAGCTAGAGGATGCATCCCGCAGGCTAGTCGAGTAAAAACACGTGCGAGAGGATGCATCCCGCAGGCTAGTCGAGTTGAAACACGTGCGAGAGGATGCATCCCGCAGGCTAGTCGAGGTGAAACACGTGCCAGAAGATGCATCACGCAGGCTAGTCGAGTAGAAACACGTGCGAGAGGATGCATCCCGCAGGCTAGTCGAGTAAAAACACGTGCGAGAGGATGCATCCCGCAGGCTAGTCGAGTAGAAACACGTGCGAGAGGATGCATCCCGCAGGCTAGTCGAGTAAAAACACGTGCGAGAGGATGCATCCCGCAGGCTAGTCGAGGAAAAACACGTGCGCGAGGATGCATCCCGCAGGCTAGTCGAGTAAAAACACGTGCGAGAGGATGCATCCCGCAGGCTAGTCGAGTAGAAACACGTGCGAGAGGATGCATCCCGCAGGCTAGTCGAGTAAAAACACGTGCGAGAGGATGCTTCCCGCAGGCTAGTCGAGTAAAAACACGTGCGGGAGGATGCATCCCGCAGGCTAGTCGAGTAGCAACACGTGCGAGAGGATGCATCCCGCAGGCTAGTCGAGTAAAAACACGTGCGTGAGGATGCATCCCGCAGGCTAGTCGAGTAGAAACACGTGCGAGAGGATGCATCCCGCAGGCTAGTCGAGTAAAAACACGTGCGAGAGGATGCATCCCGCAGACTAGTCGAGGAAAAACACGTGCGCGAGGATGCATCCCGCAGGCTAGTCGAGTAAAAACACGTGCGAGAGGATGCATCCCGCAGGCTAGTCGAGCAAAAACACGTGCGAGAAGATGCATCCCGCAGGCTAGTCGAGTAAAAACACGTGCGAGAGGATGCATCCCGCAGGCTAGTCGTGTAAAAACACGAGCGAGAGGATGCATCCCGCAGGCTAGTCGAGTAGAAACCCGTGCGAGAGGATGCTTCCCGCAGGCTAGTCGAGTAGAAACACGTGCGAGAGGATGCTTCCCGCAGACTAGTCGAGTAAAAATACGTGCGCGAGGATGCATCCCGCAGGCTAGTCGAGTAAAAACACGTGCGAGAGGATGCATCCCGCAGGCTAGTCGAGTAAAAACACGTGCGAGAGGATGCATCCCGCAGGCTAGTCGAGTAAAAGTACGTGCGAGAGGATGCATCCCGCAGGCTAGTCGAGTAAAAACACGTGCGAGAGGATGCATCCCGCATGCTAGTCGAGTAGAAACGCGTGCGAGAGGATGCATCCCGCAGGCCAGTCGAGTAAAAATACGTGCGAGAGGATGCATCCCGCAGGCTAGTCGAGTAAAAACACGTGCGAGAGGATGCATCCCGCAGGCTAGTCGAGTAAAAACACGTGCGAAAGGATGCATCCCGCAGGCTAGTCGAGTTGAAACACGTGCGAGAGGATGCATCCCGCAGGCTAGTCGTGTAAAAACACGTGCGAGAGGATGCATCCCGCAGGCTAGTCGAGTTGAAACACGTGCGAGAGGATGCATCCCGCAGGCTAGTCGAGTTGAAACACGTGCCAGAGGAAGCATCACGCAGGCTAGTCGAGTAGAAACACGTGCGAGAGGATGCATCCCGCAGGCTAGTCGAGTAAAAACACGTGCGAGAGGATGCATCGCGCAGGCTAGTCGAGTAGAAACACGAGCGAGAGGATGCATCCCGCAGGCTAGTCGAGTAAAAACACGTGCGCGAGGATGCATCCCGCAGGCTAGTCGAGTAAAAACACGTGCGAGAGGATGCATCCCGTAGGCTAGTCGAGTAGAAACACGTGCGAGAGGATGCATCCCGCAGGCTAGTCGAGTAAAAACACGTGCGAGAGGATGCTTCCCGCAGGCTAGTCGAGTAAAAACACGAGCGAGAGGATGCATCCCGCAGGCTAGTCGAGTAAAAACACGTGCGAGAGGATGCATCCCGCAGGCTAGTCGAGTAAAAACACGTGCGAGAGGATGCATCCCGCAGGCTAGTCGAGTAAAAACACGTGCTAGAGGATGCTTCCCGCAGGCTAGTCGTGTAAAAACACGAGCGAGAGGATGCATCCCGCAGGCTAGTCGAGTAAAAACACGTGCGAGAGGATGCATCCCGCAGGCTAGTCGAGTAAAACACGTGCGAGAGGATGCATCCCGCAGGCTAGTCGAGGAAAAACACGTGCGCGAGGATGCATCCCGCAGGCTAGTCGAGTAAAAACACGTGCGAGAGGATGCATCCCGCAGGCTAGTCGAGTAGAAACACGTGCGAGAGGATGCATCCCGCAGGCTAGTCGAGTAGAAACACGTGCGAGAGGATGCATCCCGCAGGCTAGTCGAGTAAAAACACGTGCGAGAGGATGCTTCCCGCAGGCTAGTCGAGTAGAAACACGTGCGAGAGGATGCATCCCGCAGGCTAGTCGAGTAAAAACAAGTGCGAGATGAGGCATCCCGCAGGCTAGTCGAGCAAAAACACGTGCGAGAAGATGCATCCCGCAGGCTAGTCGAGTAAAAACACGTGCGAGAGGATGCATCCCGCAGGCTAGTCGAGTAGAAACGCGTGCGAGAGGATGCATCCCGCAGGCTAGTCGAGTAAAAATACGTGCGAGAGGATGCATCCCGCAGGCTAGTCGAGTAAAAACACGTGCGAGAGGATGCATCCCGCAGGCTAGTCGAGTAAAAACACGTGCGAGAGGATGCATCACGCAGGCTAGTCGAGTAGAAACACGTGCGAGAGGATGCATCCCGCAGGCTAGTCGAGTAAAAACACGTGCGAGAGGATGCATCGCGCAGGCTAGTCGAGTAGAAACACGAGCGAGAGGATGCATCCCGCAGGCTAGTCGAGTAAAAACACGTGCGCGAGGATGCATCCCGCAGGCTAGTCGAGTAAAAACACGTGCGAGAGGATGCATCCCGTAGGCTAGTCGAGTAGAAACACGTGCGAGAGGATGCATCCCGCAGGCTAGTCGAGTAAAAACACGTGCGAGAGGATGCTTCCCGCAGGCTAGTCGAGTAAAAACACGAGCGAGAGGATGCATCCCGCAGGCTAGTCGAGTAAAAACACGTGCGAGAGGATGCATCCCGCAGGCTAGTCGAGTAAAAACACGTGCGAGAGGATGCATCCCGCAGGCTAGTCGAGTAAAAACACGTGCTAGAGGATGCTTCCCGCAGGCTAGTCGTGTAAAAACACGAGCGAGAGGATGCATCCCGCAGGCTAGTCGAGTAGAAACACTTGCTAGAGGATGCTTCCCGCAGGCTAGTCGTGTAAAAACACGAGCGAGAGGATGCATCCCGCAGGCTAGTCGAGTAGAAACACGTGCGAGAGGATGCATCCCGCAGGCTAGTCGAGTAAAAACACGTGCGAGAGGATGCATCCCGCAGGCTAGTCGAGTAAAAACACGTGCGAGAGGATGCATCCCGCAGGGTAGTCGAGTAAAAACACGTGCTAGAGGATGCTTCCCGCAGACTAGTCGTGTAAAAACACGAGCGAGAGGATGCATCCCGCAGGCTAGTCGAGTAGAAACACGTGCGAGAGGATGCTTCCCGCAGGCTAGTCGAGTAGAAACACGTGCGAGAGGATGCTCCCCGCAGGATAGTCGAGTAAAAATACGTGCGCGAGGATGCATCCCGCAGGCTAGTCGAGTAAAAACACGTGCGAGAGGATGCATCCCGCAGGCTAGTCGAGTAAAAACACGTGCGAGAGGATGCATCCCGCAGGCTAGTCGAGTAAAAACACGTGCGAGAGGATGCATCCCGCAGGCTAGTCGAGTAGAAACACGAGCGACAGGATGCATCCCGCAGGCTAGTCGAGTAAAAACACGTGCGAGAGGATGCATCCCGCAGGCTAGTCGAGTTGAAACACGTGCGAGAGGATGCATCCCGCAGGCTAGTCGAGGTGAAACATGTGCCAGAAGATGCATCACGCAGGCTAGTCGAGTAGAAACACGTGCGAGAGGATGCATCCCGCAGGCTAGTCGAGTAAAAACACGTGCGAGAGGATGCATCCCGCAGGCTAGTCGAGTAGAAACACGTGCGAGAGGATGCATCCCGCAGGCTAGTCGAGTAAAAACACGTGCGAGAGGATGCATCCCGCAGGCTAGTCGAGGAAAAACACGTGCGCGAGGATGCATCCCGCAGGCTAGTCGAGTAAAAACACGTGCGAGAGGATGCATCCCGCAGGCTAGTCGAGTAGAAACACGTGCGAGAGGATGCATCCCGCAGGCTAGTCGAGTAAAAAAACGTGCGAGAGGATGCTTCCCGCAGGCTAGTCGAGTAAAAACACGAGCGAGAGGATGCATCCCGCAGGCTAGTCGAGTAGAAACACGTGCGAGAGGATGCTTCCCGCAGGCTAGTCGAGTAAAAACACGTGCGCGAGGATGCATCCCGCAGGCTAGTCGAGTAAAAACACGTGCGAGAGGATGCATCCCGCAGGCTAGTCGAGTAAAAACACGTGCGAGAGGATGCATCCCGCAGGCTAGTCGAGTAAAAACACGTGCTAGAGGATGCTTCCCGCAGGCTAGTCGTGTAAAAACACGAGCGAGAGGATGCATCCCGCAGGCTAGTCGAGTAGAAACCCGTGCGAGAGGATGCTTCCCGCAGGCTAGTCGAGTAAAAACACGTGCGAGAGGATGCATCCCGCAGGCTAGTCGAGTAAAAACACGTGCGAGAGGATGCATCCCGCAGGCTAGTCGAGTAGAAACACGTGCGAGAAGATGCATCCCGCAGGCTAGTCGAGTAAAAACACGTGCGAGAGGATGCATCCCGCAGGCTATTCGAGTAGAAACGCGTGCGAGAGGATGCATCCCGCAGGCCAGTCGAGTAAAAATACGTGCGAGAGGATGCATCCTGCAGGCTAGTTGAGTAAAAACACGTGCGAGAGGATGCATCCCGCAGGCTAGTCGAGTAAAAACACGTGCGAAAGGATGCATCCCGCAGGCTAGTCGAGTTGAAACACGTGCGAGAGGATGCATCCCGCAGGCTAGTCGAGTAAAAACACGTGCGAGAGGATGCATCCCGCAGGCTAGTCGAGTTGAAACACGTGCGAGAGGATGCATCCCGCAGGCTAGTCGAGTTGAAACACGTGCCAGAGGATGCATCACGCAGGCTAGTCGAGTAGAAACACGTGCGAGAGGATGCATCCCGCAGGCTAGTCGAGTAAAAACACGTGCGAGAGGATGCATCGCGCAGGCTAGTCGAGTAGAAACACGAGCGAGAGGATGCATCCCGCAGGCTAGTCGAGTAGAAACACGTGCGAGAGGATGCATCCCGCAGGCTAGTCGAGTAAAAACACGTGCGAGAGGATGCTTCCCGCAGGCTAGTCGAGTAAAAACACGAGCGAGAGGATGCATCCCGCAGGCTAGTCGAGTAAAAACACGTGCGAGAGGATGCATCCCGCAGGCTAGTCGAGTAAAAACACGTGCGAGAGGATGCATCCCGCAGGCTAGTCGAGTAAAAACACGTGCTAGAGGATGCTTCCCGCAGGCTAGTCGTGTAAAAACACGAGCGAGAGGATGCATCCCGCAGGCTAGTCGAGTAAAAACACGTGCGAGAGGATGCATCCCGCAGGCTAGTCGAGTAAAATCACGTGCGAGAGGATGCATCCCGCAGGCTAGTCGAGTAAAAACACGTGCTAGAGGATGCTTCCCGCAGGCTAGTCGTGTAAAAACACGAGCGAGAGGATGCATCCCGCAGGCTAGTCGAGTAGAAACACGTGAGAGAGGATGCTTCCCGCAGGCTAGTCGAGTAGAAACACGTGCGAGAGGATGCTTCCCGCAGGATAGTAGAAGTAAAAATACGTGCGCGAGGATGCATCCCGCAGGCTAGTCGAGTAAAAACACGTGCGAGAGGATGCATCCCGCAGGCTAGTCGAGTAAAAACACGTGCGAGAGGATGCATCCCGCAGGCTAGTCGAGTAAAAACACGTGCGGGAGGATGCATCCCGCAGGCTAGTCGAGTAGAAACACGAGCGAGAGGATGCATCCCGCAGGCTAGTCGAGTAAAAACACGTGCGAGAGGATCCATGACGCAGGCTAGTCGAGTAAAAACACGTGCGAGAGGATGCATCCCGCAGACTAGTCGAGGAAAAACACGTGCGCGAGGATGCATCCCGCAGGCTAGTCGAGTAAAAACACGTGCGAGAGGATGCATCCCGCAGGCTAGTCGAGTAGAAACACGTGCGAGAGGATGCATCCCGCAGGCTAGTCGAGTAAAAACACGTGCGAGAGGATGCATCCCGCAGGCTAGTCGAGTAAAAACACGTGCGAGAGGATGCATCCCGCAGGCTAGTCGAGTAGAAACACGTGCGAGAAGATGCATCCCGCAGGCTAGTCGAGTAAAAACACGTGCGAGAGGATGCATCCCGCAGGCTAGTCGAGTAGAAACGCGTGCGAGAGGATGCATCCCGCAGGCCAGTCGAGTAAAAATACGTGCGAGTGGAT
Organism: Lasioglossum baleicum; assembly: GCF_051020765.1. NCBI lineage: Eukaryota > Metazoa > Arthropoda > Insecta > Hymenoptera > Halictidae > Lasioglossum > Lasioglossum baleicum. The sequence goes on along the minus strand of NW_027469196.1, from coordinate 306,688 downwards.
GCATCCCGCAGGCTAGTCGAGTAAAAACACGTGCGAGAGGATGCATCCCGCAGGCTAGTCGAGTAAAAACACGTGCGAGAGGATGCATCCCGCAGGCTAGTCGAGTAAAAACACGTGCGAGAGGATGCATCACGCAGGCTAGTCGAGTAGAAACACGTGCGAGAGGATGCATCCCGCAGGCTAGTCGAGTAAAAACACGTGCGAGAGGATGCATCCCGCAGGCTAGTCGAGTAGAAACACGAGCGAGAGGATGCATCCCGCAGGCTAGTCGAGTAAAAACACGTGCGCGAGGATGCATCCCGCAGGCTAGTCGAATAAAAACACGTGAGAGAGGATGCATCCCGCAGGCTAGTCGAGTAAAAACACGTGCGAGAAGATGCATCCCGCAGGCTAGTCGAGTAAAAACACGTGCGAGAGGATGCATCCCGCAGGCTAGTCGAGTAAAAACACGTGCGAGAGGATGCATCCCGCAGGCTAGTCGAGTAAAAACACGTGCGAGAGGATGCATCCGGCAGGCTAGTCGAGTAAAAACACGTGCGAGAGGATGCATCCCGCAGGCTAGTCGAGTAGAAACACGTGCGAGAGGATGCATCCCGCAGGCTAGTCGAGTAAAAACACGTGCGAGAGGATGCATCCCGCAGGCTAGTCGAGTAAAAACACGTGCGAGAGGATGCATCCCGCAGGCTAGTCGAGTAAAATCACGTGCGAGAGAATGCATCCCGCAGGCTAGTCGAGTAAAAACACGTGCTAGAGGATGCTTCCCGCAGGCTAGTCGTGTAAAAACACGAGCGAGAGGATGCATCCCGCAGGCTAGTCGAGTAGAAACACGTGCGAGAGGATGCTTCCCGCAGGCTAGTCGAGTAGAAACACGTGCGAGAGGATGCTTCCCGCAGGCTAGTCGAGTAAAAATACGTGCGCCAGGATGCATCCCGCAGGCTAGTCGAGTAAAAACACGTGCGAGAGGATGCATCCCGCAGGCTAGTCGAGTAAAAACACGTGCGAGAGGATGCATCCCGCAGGCTAGTCGAGTAAAAACACGTGCGAGAGGATGCATCACGCAGGCTAGTCGAGTAGAAACACGTGCGAGAGGATGCATCCCGCAGGCTAGTCGAGTAAAAACACGTGCGAGAGGATGCATCCCGCAGGCTAGTCGAGTAGAAACACGAGCGAGAGGATGCATCCCGCAGGCTAGTCGAGTAAAAACACGTGCGCGAGGATGCATCCCGCAGGCTAGTCGAATAAAAACACGTGAGAGAGGATGCATCCCGCAGGCTAGTCGAGTAAAAACACGTGCGAGAGGATGCATCCCGCAGGCTAGTCGAGTAAAAACACGTGCGAGAGGATGCATCCCGCAGGCTAGTCGAGTAAAAACACGTGCGAGAGGATGCATCCCGCAGGCTAGTCGAGTAAAAACACGTGCGAGAGGATGCATCCGGCAGGCTAGTCGAATAAAAACACGTGCGAGAGGATGCATCCCGCAGGCTAGTCGAGTTGAAACACGTGCGAGAGGATGCATCCCGCAGGCTAGTCGAGTAAAAACACGTGCGAGAGGATGCATCCCGCAGGCTAGTCGAGTTGAAACACGTGCGAGAGGATGCATCCCGCAGGCTAGTCGAGTTGAAACACGTGCCAGAGGATGCATCACGCAGGCTAGTCGAGTAGGAACACGTGCGAGAGGATGCATCCCGCAGGCTAGTCGAGTAAAAACACGTGCGAGAGGATGCATCGCGCAGGCTAGTCGAGTAGAAACACGAGCGAGAGGATGCATCCCGCAGGCTAGTCGAGTAAAAACACGTGCGCGAGGATGCATCCCGCAGGCTAGTCGAGTAAAAACACGTGCGAGAGGATGCATCCCGTAGGCTAGTCGAGTAGAAACACGTGCGAGAGGATGCATCCCGCAGGCTAGTCGAGTAAAAACACGTGCGAGAGGATGCTTCCCGCAGGCTAGTCGAGTAAAAACACGAGCGAGAGGATGCATCCCGCAGGCTAGTCGAGTAAAAACACGTGCGAGAGGATGCATCCCGCAGGCTAGTCGAGTAAAAACACGTGCGAGAGGATGCATCCCGCAGGCTAGTCGAGTAAAAACACGTGCTAGAGGATGCTTCCCGCAGGCTAGTCGTGTAAAAACACGAGCGAGAGGATGCATCCCGCAGGCTAGTCGAGTAAAAACACGTGCGCGAGGATGCATCCCGCAGGCTAGTCGAGTAGAAACACGTGCGAGAGGATGCATCCCGCAGGCTAGTCGAGTAAAAACACGTGCGAGAGGATGCATCACGCAGGCTAGTCGAGTAGAAACACGTGCGAGAGGATGCATCCCGCAGGCTAGTCGAGTAAAAACACGTGCGAGAGGATGCATCGCGCAGGCTAGTCGAGTAGAAACACGAGCGAGAGGATGCATCCCGCAGGCTAGTCGAGTAAAAACACGTGCGCGAGGATGCATCCCGCAGGCTAGTCGAGTAAAAACACGTGCGAGAGGATGCATCCCGTAGGCTAGTCGAGTAGAAACACGTGCGAGAGGATGCATCCCGCAGGCTAGTCGAGTAAAAACACGTGCGAGAGGATGCTTCCCGCAGGCTAGTCGAGTAAAAACACGAGCGAGAGGATGCATCCCGCAGGCTAGTCGAGTAAAAACACGTGCGAGAGGATGCATCCCGCAGGCTAGTCGAGTAAAAACACGTGCGAGAGGATGCATCCCGCAGGCTAGTCGAGTAAAAACACGTGCTAGAGGATGCTTCCCGCAGGCTAGTCGTGTAAAAACACGAGCGAGAGGATGCATCCCGCAGGCTAGTCGAGTAGAAACACTTGCTAGAGGATGCTTCCCGCAGGCTAGTCGTGTAAAAACACGAGCGAGAGGATGCATCCCGCAGGCTAGTCGAGTAGAAACACGTGCGAGAGGATGCATCCCGCAGGCTAGTCGAGTAAAAACACGTGCGAGAGGATGCATCCCGCAGGCTAGTCGAGTAAAAACACGTGCGAGAGGATGCATCCCGCAGGGTAGTCGAGTAAAAACACGTGCTAGAGGATGCTTCCCGCAGACTAGTCGTGTAAAAACACGAGCGAGAGGATGCATCCCGCAGGCTAGTCGAGTAGAAACACGTGCGAGAGGATGCTTCCCGCAGGCTAGTCGAGTAGAAACACGTGCGAGAGGATGCTCCCCGCAGGATAGTCGAGTAAAAATACGTGCGCGAGGATGCATCCCGCAGGCTAGTCGAGTAAAAACACGTGCGAGAGGATGCATCCCGCAGGCTAGTCGAGTAAAAACACGTGCGAGAGGATGCATCCCGCAGGCTAGTCGAGTAAAAACACGTGCGAGAGGATGCATCCCGCAGGCTAGTCGAGTAGAAACACGAGCGACAGGATGCATCCCGCAGGCTAGTCGAGTAAAAACACGTGCGAGAGGATGCATCCCGCAGGCTAGTCGAGTTGAAACACGTGCGAGAGGATGCATCCCGCAGGCTAGTCGAGGTGAAACATGTGCCAGAAGATGCATCACGCAGGCTAGTCGAGTAGAAACACGTGCGAGAGGATGCATCCCGCAGGCTAGTCGAGTAAAAACACGTGCGAGAGGATGCATCCCGCAGGCTAGTCGAGTAGAAACACGTGCGAGAGGATGCATCCCGCAGGCTAGTCGAGTAAAAACACGTGCGAGAGGATGCATCCCGCAGGCTAGTCGAGGAAAAACACGTGCGCGAGGATGCATCCCGCAGGCTAGTCGAGTAAAAACACGTGCGAGAGGATGCATCCCGCAGGCTAGTCGAGTAGAAACACGTGCGAGAGGATGCATCCCGCAGGCTAGTCGAGTAAAAAAACGTGCGAGAGGATGCTTCCCGCAGGCTAGTCGAGTAAAAACACGAGCGAGAGGATGCATCCCGCAGGCTAGTCGAGTAGAAACACGTGCGAGAGGATGCTTCCCGCAGGCTAGTCGAGTAAAAACACGTGCGCGAGGATGCATCCCGCAGGCTAGTCGAGTAAAAACACGTGCGAGAGGATGCATCCCGCAGGCTAGTCGAGTAAAAACACGTGCGAGAGGATGCATCCCGCAGGCTAGTCGAGTAAAAACACGTGCTAGAGGATGCTTCCCGCAGGCTAGTCGTGTAAAAACACGAGCGAGAGGATGCATCCCGCAGGCTAGTCGAGTAGAAACCCGTGCGAGAGGATGCTGCCCGCAGGCTAGTCGAGTAAAAACACGTGCGAGAGGATGCATCCCGCAGGCTAGTCGAGTAAAAACACGTGCGAGAGGATGCATCCCGCAGGCTAGTCGAGTAGAAACACGTGCGAGAAGATGCATCCCGCAGGCTAGTCGAGTAAAAACACGTGCGAGAGGATGCATCCCGCAGGCTATTCGAGTAGAAACGCGTGCGAGAGGATGCATCCCGCAGGCCAGTCGAGTAAAAATACGTGCGAGAGGATGCATCCTGCAGGCTAGTTGAGTAAAAACACGTGCGAGAGGATGCATCCCGCAGGCTAGTCGAGTAAAAACACGTGCGAAAGGATGCATCCCGCAGGCTAGTCGAGTTGAAACACGTGCGAGAGGATGCATCCCGCAGGCTAGTCGAGTAAAAACACGTGCGAGAGGATGCATCCCGCAGGCTAGTCGAGTTGAAACACGTGCGAGAGGATGCATCCCGCAGGCTAGTCGAGTTGAAACACGTGCCAGAGGATGCATCACGCAGGCTAGTCGAGTAGAAACACGTGCGAGAGGATGCATCCCGCAGGCTAGTCGAGTAAAAACACGTGCGAGAGGATGCATCGCGCAGGCTAGTCGAGTAGAAACACGAGCGAGAGGATGCATCCCGCAGGCTAGTCGAGTAAAAACACGTGCGCGAGGATGCATCCCGCAGGCTAGTCGAGTAAAAACACGTGCGAGAGGATGCATCCCGTAGGCTAGTCGAGTAGAAACACGTGCGAGAGGATGCATCCCGCAGGCTAGTCGAGTAAAAACACGTGCGAGAGGATGCTTCCCGCAGGCTAGTCGAGTAAAAACACGAGCGAGAGGATGCATCCCGCAGGCTAGTCGAGTAAAAACACGTGCGAGAGGATGCATCCCGCAGGCTAGTCGAGTAAAAACACGTGCGAGAGGATGCATCCCGCAGGCTAGTCGAGTAAAAACACGTGCTAGAGGATGCTTCCCGCAGGCTAGTCGTGTAAAAACACGAGCGAGAGGATGCATCCCGCAGGCTAGTCGAGTAAAAACACGTGCGAGAGGATGCATCCCGCAGGCTAGTCGAGTAAAATCACGTGCGAGAGGATGCATCCCGCAGGCTAGTCGAGTAAAAACACGTGCTAGAGGATGCTTCCCGCAGGCTAGTCGTGTAAAAACACGAGCGAGAGGATGCATCCCGCAGGCTAGTCGAGTAGAAACACGTGAGAGAGGATGCTTCCCGCAGGCTAGTCGAGTAGAAACACGTGCGAGAGGATGCTTCCCGCAGGATAGTAGAAGTAAAAATACGTGCGCGAGGATGCATCCCGCAGGCTAGTCGAGTAAAAACACGTGCGAGAGGATGCATCCCGCAGGCTAGTCGAGTAAAAACACGTGCGAGAGGATGCATCCCGCAGGCTAGTCGAGTAAAAACACGTGCGGGAGGATGCATCCCGCAGGCTAGTCGAGTAGAAACACGAGCGAGAGGATGCATCCCGCAGGCTAGTCGAGTAAAAACACGTGCGAGAGGATCCATGACGCAGGCTAGTCGAGTAAAAACACGTGCGAGAGGATGCATCCCGCAGACTAGTCGAGGAAAAACACGTGCGCGAGGATGCATCCCGCAGGCTAGTCGAGTAAAAACACGTGCGAGAGGATGCATCCCGCAGGCTAGTCGAGTAGAAACACGTGCGAGAGGATGCATCCCGCAGGCTAGTCGAGTAAAAACACGTGCGAGAGGATGCATCCCGCAGGCTAGTCGAGTAAAAACACGTGCGAGAGGATGCATCCCGCAGGCTAGTCGAGTAGAAACACGTGCGAGAAGATGCATCCCGCAGGCTAGTCGAGTAAAAACACGTGCGAGAGGATGCATCCCGCAGGCTAGTCGAGTAGAAACGCGTGCGAGAGGATGCATCCCGCAGGCCAGTCGAGTAAAAATACGTGCGAGTGGATGCATCCCGCAGGCTAGTCGAGTAAAAACACGTGCGAGAGGATGCATCCCGCAGGCTAGTCGAGTAAAAACACGTGCGAGAGGATGCATCCCGCAGGCTAGTCGAGTAAAAACACGTGCGAGAGGATGCATCACGCAGGCTAGTCGAGTAGAAACACGTGCGAGAGGATGCATCCCGCAGGCTAGTCGAGTAAAAACACGTGCGAGAGGATGCATCCCGCAGGCTAGTCGAGTAGAAACACGAGCGAGAGGATGCATCCCGCAGGCTAGTCGAGTAAAAACACGTGCGCGAGGATGCATCCCGCAGGCTAGTCGAATAAAAACACGTGAGAGAGGATGCATCCCGCAGGCTAGTCGAGTAAAAACACGTGCGAGAAGATGCATCCCGCAGGCTAGTCGAGTAAAAACACGTGCGAGAGGATGCATCCCGCAGGCTAGTCGAGTAAAAACACGTGCGAGAGGATGCATCCCGCAGGCTAGTCGAGTAAAAACACGTGCGAGAGGATGCATCCGGCAGGCTAGTCGAGTAAAAACACGTGCGAGAGGATGCATCCCGCAGGCTAGTCGAGTAGAAACACGTGCGAGAGGATGCATCCCGC